>NW_009919493.1:78530-81252 GCF_000696875.1 Nestor notabilis
ATTGGACAGAAGACAATCCAGTGAAAACTCATCTGACAATTTCACTCAGAGTTATCAGGTAATTTATTCAGTCTGACAGAAACAGTAGACAACTTTTAGGAATTAGTCCAAACATCAGAAGCTGAGGATTCTTCCCTCACGTCTTTCAAGCGACTTCTTCCACAGCATTCTGGTGCACCGACTACTTTCTAGCCCACTCCAACACAGAACACAGCTGAAGTTGTTGTAAACCATAGGCTGCCACAAGATTTCCTTCATACATACATATACGGACAGACATTAGAAAGAACCTTCGGAAAAAGAATCAAAAGGTGACATTTTTGCTCTATGTTTCTGTCTGAGGCAGGGCAGAAGCTTCCTGAATGCCCCGAACTCACCAAGGATGGGCAGAGGAAAAAGTGATGGTCTCATGAGCAGAAAATGGGGGCACGCTGTGCAGGTTGCTACTGAAGACAAGACTGTACTATGAGGTATTTAGGAACAAACAAACAAGCCAAGACACTTCGCTGGTTTTCCAGTTGCGAAGAGGTGATTTCACAGACAGCAGCATATTCACTTGCAAATGCCACTAGGGCCTCTCTTCACCAACAGGCACTTCAGCATCTTGAAATCTAGCAGTTAGTACCTGTTCCTCCATTGCTGACTATGGATAGATGTGGCAGGAGTCAGCAAGCGGGGAATGATAGTTGGCAGTAGAAAAGAAACCAGCTTCTCACAGCTAGTGCTCCACGTAACGGGCAAAGGATGATGACAACAGTGCTGGTCTGTTCAGCTACTGCTACACAGGAGGAGAGAGTGTTCAGCTCTGTGGTCTGCACAGAAAGGTCTCTCTCAACCTGTATGTTTCACAGAAGGAAAATCAAATAAACAGAAATTTGGTGCAGCCCTCTGAGATGACGTGGACACTGAAAAATCCTCATGCTGGTGTCAGTACCGGTATCGTACCTACACTCACTTTCAGAAGATCAGCACCTCTGTTTGTGCTGGCCCAGCTGTGCCTGCTGCAGCTTTAGCACTGAATTTCCTGAAGAGCAGCAAGCAGTCATCTTCACCCTTGGCTGTGTCAGCCCCTTCTTGTTGATGCTCTTTGTCCGAATGAGGAAGCAATGCTGGTCTTGGACGAGACAGTGGTGGATGCTATCGGAAGGTCCCTTTGACTGCAACTCCCTCCTTTTTAATTAACCAATGACGAGCAGTGTATGCAGTTGTATGGTGGCAACGGCTGCCAAAACTTTCCCAGAAATCAAATTTTCAAAAATCAGAAGTACTAAATACTTGCATCTCAGACTTTGTGCAGCCCAATAGTGAGCAGATTTACAGAAGCAGCTCGGGCTGCATCCCAAGGGCGGTTTTACATTTCTTTTGAAGAACAACTGAAAACAAAATCTTTTCCAGAGTATAGTGGGAAACACTTTAATAATTATACATCATGTCTTAAACTAGGAAATATTATTTGATGTCAATATAAATATATTTTACATCATTGCATTTACATAATTTACATTTATAAACCTAACACAAAATCACCCTCCTCCACTACAGAACTACATTATACATCCTGTTTTTACAGTATTCTCTGTAAAATTTTCCACACACTTGCTTCCCTCTCTTGCCTTATCAAATCCATATGCTCAGTGGACCCTCAACCCCACTGTCACTCACTTTTGCTGATTTACTGCATCTCACCACACTCTTTACACAAACATTAACCAGCAAAATCATTTTGTATTGTTTCTCATATTCTAGCTCTTACAGGGTTTTTTCCTTTTTGCATTTTTCCAGCTTCCCATGAGAACCAGCCTGTGAAGTACTGGCTCTCATCCTCACTATATAGACATAGTATGTGCAAAGAGAGAAAGTTTATATGAAATTATGCGCTGCACTACATTATGCTGCAGGTGCAAAGGATTCATATAGGCCTTAAAGAGACCCTGCGTGAACTGGAGCTCCCTGGGTGGGAGCCCTGACAGAAGGTAAGCACTGCTCAGCAGCCCAGTGGTAAGCAAGCAGGGGAACATGAATGAAGCGTTCTCTCAGCCCAAGGTTGACGAGACAGACAGATGAATGTGGTCAGGCCCTGTGATGGCTCTAACAATGGCCCAACAAATAACTCCTTCAGAAGCCTCTCTTCTTTCTCCCCATCCCACACTGCTCGACTGAGTGTTCCATTGAGAATCAGAGAAAGACACTGCCCCGGATGAAAATCCCCCCAGGGAAAGAAAACTTCAAAAGAATTGAAAGTCGTTTCCTATTTTTCCAGTTCATGAGGCAGCTTCACATACAACTCCACCGGCACAACTGGGATGGAACAGCGCAATGGCAGGGATGAGCCAAAAACCACCACAGATGTATTTTTCCCCAAATTCCTCCCACTCCACGTTGTTTCCAGAACCCTCCTGCACTTCTCATTGGTGAGATGTGACATACAGGCAGAAAAGTCATAAATGAATCGATTTATTTCACGTTCAGAAAGGCAACTAATGCATCAGCACTAACGCATACATAGTATCAATGTCTTCAAATCATTGAATTGACAGTTCTGATGTTGTGCTTAAGGAAAGTATTCCTTCAATAGTCAAGGTTCAACTTAGGACTTGAAACAACAGGCAATAAGCTACGGGAGCCCCAAGAAGGGCAACAGCTTAAGACAAGTTACTTTAACAGCAGGGGTGTTAAAAGCCGGCATCCCCGGGAGCCCAGCGGCAGGCGGAAGCTGACTGCG
>NW_009919494.1:0-13380 GCF_000696875.1 Nestor notabilis
GTCCCTGCTCATGGCAGGGAGGTTGGAACTAGATGATCTTAAGGTCCTTTCCAACCCAAACCATTCTATGATTCTATGATTCTGCTCTTTTAATAAAGAGAAATGTTAATTTTCTTTATAAATCAGTGCATCCAAACCGGGATGTGAATCAAAACCACAAGCCAGTTAACTAAGTACAATTAGAAACGTACTTTTAGAAACGACTGAATTTGAATTTTCATGCCAATGGCCTTTGACATTACTTTGGTTATTTTAAACTTTTCTGTGAGTGTTCCCTATATTGCTTACTGGGGCTGATCCTCTGGATCTATGGGGAACTCAGAGGAGAACAGTGAAACTCTTCCTATTAATTGGACTGACTGATGACCCAAGCTAGCTGATCTGAGCAACTGTTTCATTCTCTTGGATCCTTTGCTGAGCTCTCACATCACAGTGTTTGTGAGTAATGTTTCACACCATCTCCAGTTGGCTCAGAGATCATGTCCCATTCTGGGGGACGATGACCCAGCTTCTATTATTCATGCCTTCAACACCTCTTGGCTATAGTCTAATTGTGTGATAAAACTGGGCATGATGTCTACAGCACTTAGGAAACTCCAACTAATAGAGAAGGCTGGAACACATCTCCACAGGCACACTGGCTACCATGGGTCCACCAAGCCTCCCTACAGAGATTTCCCATGGAATTTCAGCTCAGGTTCAAATTATTTTTCTACTATCAAAAAACCAGATTGTAATTCTGTGATGAAGTTTGTGATGGATCCAGTACCTAAGGGGGGCCTAGAAGAAAGCTGGAGAAGGACTTTTTATGAGGGCATGTAATGACAGGACAAGGGAGAATGTCTGTAAACTGAAAGAGGGTAGATTTAGATTAAACATTAGGAATACATAAAGTCTTCCCTGTGAGGGTGGTGGGACACTGGCACAGAGAAGATGGTTGCCCAGAGAAGCTGTGGCTGCCCCATCCCTGGCAGTGTGGAATGATTCTATTTAATAATTCCATGATTACAAGATCTGCTCTTTCACAATGGACAGTGCATTGTAAATGGGATAAAGCTTATCTCTTGGGGCTTTCTTGTGATTTCAACTGAGACTTAGGGTTCCTGCAGGGACAAAAGAACATCAGTAGTTTCTCTTCGTTACCTCCAAGCTCCTCTTCACTTTGTCTTTTCTAGTGTAAACACATAATAGCTTTCCTAATCTTAAAGTTTAAGTCAGAACAGAACCCTGCTCCTTCTGGAGAGGACGAGAAAATAGAAATCATGGAAGAGATGCACAGTTCTGTTGCTTACTGCAAAGCTGAAGGTCAGGAAGTGAGTGAGGACTGCAGCCAGGAGGACCTATGTGGTGGACCAGACTGATCACACACAGCTAATAGTAAGTTCAAAGTCAAACTTGTGGCTTTCTTTTGAACAGACATGGTTAAAAGGCATAGTGGCTAAATCAGTGATGGAAAATATTTTCTGAGTTTGCTGAAAAATTCTCTTTTTTGCTATGACAGAAACAGTTGATAAAATCAGAGAAATATTTTAAGGTTTTAATTCAGCAATTTACCCAGACATTTAAGTCCATTTCTGTTTAATGAACCATGTGAGTATTTTAGTGTTTTGTGTCTATTTTCCTATTCGTGCTGGCCATGTGAGAAGTAGGCCTGGATGTTAGCACAAGAAGGAAGCAAGTTTCAGAATTTTCTGTCATGGAAGCAGGATATCCGACAAGTTAATGCAAATACAAAATTGGACAAACTAAGAATTCTTCACTAGTGCCTCTGAACTAAGGAACTAGTCCTGAGAGCAGAACTGAAGAAGCTTGCAATCTATATAGCTTGGATTCCTAATAAGGAAAAGATTATAACAGTATGTATGGCTGATATGGAGGTGCAATTCCTGGGTCCACTTCAGGTAGAATAATAACAAAAAAACCTGTTATGTAGAACTTCCAAAACTATGCTGCCTGAATATAGTCCGGGAGGGGGCGAGGGGGTGGGGAATCACAAATAACTTTTAAAATATTTAGGTGGAAACTCTCCAAGTAACTATGTCTTGTCCTAGAGAACTCTGTAAATCTCCTCTTTAAAGCTTCTTTATTTCATTCTTCTGTATATGACTCAGTGAAAGCAATTCCTTCTATGTACCACAGATGATCTACTGTATACTTCAGTTTGAGAGAAAGACAATAAAAATATCTAAAGAAAGTGCTGATGAGAGCAGTTATTGAGTGAAGCCATCATAAGGTTGTCCTGGTTTTGTCTCATATAGAGTTAACTTTCTTTCTAGTAGCTGGTGCAGTGCTGTGTTTTGGCTTTAGTCAGAGAACAATGCTGATAACACACCGATGTTTTAGTTGTTAAGTAGCACTTACCCTCATCAAGGACTTTTCAGTCTTCTGCTCTGCCAGTGAAGAGACGCACAAGAAGCCAGGAGGCAGCAGAGACAGGACACCTGACCCATACGAGCGAAAGGGGTCCATACCACAAGCATGTCATGCCCAGTATGTAAACTGGGGGATGTTACCTGAAAGGGACTGATCTCTGCTTCTTCGAGCTGGGTATTGGTCAGCAGGTGGGGAGAAATTGTATTGTGCATCACTTGTATTTATTGTTTGGTTTTCCTTTCCCCTTCTAGTTTTATATTCTCTCCCCTTGTTATTTCCATTATCGTTATAATTATTATTATTATTAGTAGTAGTAGTATTGTATTATACTTTACTTATTAAACTGTTCTTATCTCAGCCCATGGGTTTTACATTCCTTTGATTCTCCTCTCCATCCCGCGGGGGCAAAGGGAGGTGTGACCAAGTGGCTGCATGGGACTTAGGTACTGGCTGGGATTAAACCATGGCAGGTGTTCATACCATCTTAGGCACCTTTGCTGATGCCTGAGATCAGCTGAGCTAGGAAACCAGGGAACTGCAGCTGGGTCTTACAGCCAGCTTTCAAATGCAATGTTTTTATTTTAGAGGGATACATCTGAGGAAAGCAGGATATGGTGCCTTGACAACACCAAAAATCTGTCCAACATATTATTTTCCCTAGACTTAAGCATTTTGTGCTCCAGATGCAAAGGAATTTAAGGGATTACAACACCTGAAAAGGCAGGTATATAGGTCTATATGTAGGTATATTTCAGGTTTAAAATAACCATTTTCTTTAAATGCTATATTGAATTCTGTGTGAAATGGCTGAACTGTTCTGATTTTAGACAGCAAAGGAGTTTTGTAATGAATTTGTGGCTCTACAGTACACTGAGGTTGCATGCACTTCTATTGTCAACATTTGAATAAGGTCTTTCAGGTCCCTAAAATAATTCTGATTCCTCCACTCAAATGTTTTTTTCCATTTAACCTTCTAGTCAGTGTGTCAAGAGGGAACTCCAGTCATTATTAACAAGGATGATGAACCCGTTATCTGACAAAGCAATTCTATTTTACTGTTCCATGTGGGTCAGAAGAACACAGTTCAGCTGTAAATTTCACTTTCTCACATGTCAGTGTGAAAATCACATTGTCAGTGAAAATAAACCACCTGCAGAAGCTTTGAAGATTGCTATCTGGAAGCCTATGCACTGATATAAATTAAATACATTATGAAAAAAATACCAGTTTAGGAGTTCAACAGTTTGTGCACTAATCAGGGCCACATACGTTTAAATGATACAAATAATAGGTACAGCAAAAGTAAAGAAGGAGGAGGAATAAGGAAATTGTTATGTTCTCTTTAGTCACATATGTAGCAGGTCATGCAGATAACTACACCTCCCTTCTTCACCCTGGACAGACCATCTGTGGGCCATCCAATACATGGTGTAGGTCAGTGATAATTTGGTCAGTGGCTTTGTTCTGTTGAATCATGCTGTTATTTAGCATGTTGTTATTATATTCCTCTTCTATGCAAAAAAGTGCTCTGAGTACCTCAAGGATGATTTGCATTGATGAAGGAAAATATATACACAACTGCAGATGTAAAATGAGATAGTTAATACAAATGCATACTGAGATAAATGCTAACGCAGACACTGTTTTCATTGACATTGTGCTTTTCAGAGCCTTTGCACAGAATGCTTTAACTGTTTTCTATAAATGCTATTTGTCACTCTGTAACAAATCTGTGGTCAGTCTATTTTTTCTTTCTTCATTGTTCTTTATTTATAACTTGATGCATAAACTACACAGGAATTTTCCAAACATAAAGACGAGCTATTGCTTCATACCCTCGAGCGCCTAAAATAACAAATATATTTGGAAATGCTCTAAATATACTAAATTCCAGATGACAGCATTAGATCATTTCTATTGTGAATTCCTTTGTTTGTGTTCCTAAGTATAAATAATGTGAAGTAGTATGACTACAAATAATATCATCATGATCATGCACTAGGTCATTGCTGGCAAAAAGAATTGCAGGACTGCCTTACTAAGGCTACATCCATACTTTTCCCTTTGGATACCCTCCATTTACAGAAGAGCAAGTCCTATATTTATCTGTTCTGACAACAGTCAGCACAGCACTCACTGGCTCCAGGAGCTGGCCTCCGGACTGGCAGGGAGCCTCTGTTATGAGCAGATTTATTAATGTAATTCCTCTCATGCTTTAACAAAACATTTCCCTGTGAGATGTTCAAAACACTCTAAAAAGGAGATACATACTCTCTAAAACAGGAGAAACCTACATAGATAAAGAACTACATAGAAGATTTTTGTGAATCAGGTATTTTGCTATGTCCTTTTTGAGTCATGCAATAACACAAGATATGGATGGACATGATGCGAAAGGTACAACTTCAGAAGCAAAAGGCAAATCTTTCTTCTCACAAAGTTGTATCACTCCACTGGCCACCATGAGCTTTCATCACTTCCAGACACTGTTGAAGATATTAGAGCACCTTTGAAGAGCTCATTAGGACTCCCAGTCTCATACGAACTATGCTTCTGTATCGTGTATAGTGGCCTTTGCTTTAAATTATGTATTTCATGTGAGTATTCCTGTATAGAAAAACACACATAAACAATGTTACTGAACCACACCCACCTGTGTCATCAGGATACACTCACACAACAACCGGTGTCAATTCCCAAAGAAACTCCTAGATTTTCCAGAACTGTTGAGCCATTTCAATTCTCAGCTGCAAAGGAGACAAGAAAGTGAAAGGAAAAAAGCAAGGAAAGTAAGGATGGTAGGGAAGAGTTAAAATGGAGTAACAAGAATACTTGGAGTTTGTGAGGGTGCTCATTAAAAGACAGAAAGAAAACCATGAGGTGGAAACCTGCACAAACAATTAAGTGAAAAAAACAAGAACATAAAATGGAAAGAATGGCAAAGAAAACACAGTTTGGGGACCAATGTTCAATCAAATTGAGGTAAAAAACATCTGAATGACAGAGGTGGCTAAAAAGATGCATACGTAATATTTATCTTATGTAGCTCTGTGGGTCCATGGCAACACCCACCACCAGAGTTTGTCATAAATTTCATAATTCTGAACACACTTTTTTGGAATAAATTGTTTTCACTTTGTAAATCCCAACGGATTTTGATATTTTTTTCAAGGAAAACCTTATAAAACTAACAATGGAAATGAGGTTATTCTGAGGATCAGTCTCCTTCTAACAGCAAAACAAACTAATAAAAATCCTAAAAGGTCATGATTTTTTTAAACAACATTAATCTTCTAAGAAGTTTTACATTAAAAACATGAAAAAGCTGTAGTGTGATGGGGAGAAAAAGGTAAAGCTTTTTTTGTTTGGGTTTTTTTTTTTTCCCCTCCAAATAGCTCCTGAGTTAGACTGTTAATTTGAAATTTAAAGAAGGGTGCTAATTTTAATCATTGTGCATAACTCCATCTGGAACTTCATCTCATGCCATATACACGTTTTTTGAAATGTCTGATGTCAGGTGGATTTAAACACTCTGGGAAACAATATTCTGAGTAAACAATGTCCTAATATATAAATATCATTCGTCCAAGGAGTTCTTTGAGATTTTAGCTAGTGAGTTCATTTCATAAGGGTATGATGCTACAGGAAGGCAGTCCTGTTTATCATCCAATATTTTTGTTGGGTTTTTTTTCCACTGGTTATAACTATTGTAATTTTATGCTGAGCAGATAATGCAGTGTATTGTATTACAGTGTAATGTGTAGAGTTAAGGATAGGATGGAGAGAATGACAACAGAAAAAATAAAGTCAGCTTGATGCTCTTCCCACTGAAAAAAAAGCCTAATTACTTGCCTAGACCTTAGACCATTCTCTCTAATTTTGCCCAACTGATCTATTGACACCAATGGAAATTCTAAATGTACAATGAAGACAGAATGCAGCTTATTGTCATTTTGGAACATAATAAAATATAAACCAGGCATTTATAAAATACTTCTAACTGAAATCATTATACAACATATAATTTTTGGTAAGTTTTCACAAACATGAAGGTATGAGGCATGCAAACAGGTAAACATAATTCAATGAAAAATAATACATACTTGTATTTTTAAGGTTTTAAAAGCATTGGCTGTATATCTTTCCCTTGCAAATGGCAGCCAATAATTGTCAGATGAAAGATAATGTTATCCCTGCTTATGTGCACATATTAATAATTTCTTTTGTAAGATGATTTAAAAAAAAAAAAGAGAGAGGTCAAGCTGCCCTATTAAAAACAACCAAAGAAGATAAAACAAATGGACACAACAGATAATAAATAGTTATAAAAAAAGATGTTATGAGTGATTAATCAGTTTAAGTGGTTTTATCTGATTGCTGTGTTGGTTAATACTTCTGTGCCTGGAACTCTTAAACGTAAAAAAAACATATGGAATGGGAGAGGTAAATCATTTATATATATCTGTTTCCAGCCAAACTTAATCCAAATCCAGAAAGGAGACAGATTTTGATCTTTTTGTGACCCTGACGGCGAATGCACATAAGCTAATTTCTTGGAAGTTCTTTTCAATTGTCTTTTTGGTATGTAGCAGAGGAGTGCCGGATGAAAAAATATAGAAAATACTGAACTGTGTTTTATTGTTCAGTGGCACAATGTCTCTATCAGAAATCTTGTAATCTACCAATAAACTTTCTATGAAGACCTGGTGAATGGAGCCATGTCCAGACTTCCAGGTGGGTTGCCCATTCAGTCAAATGAAATGGCCTTAGTATGCAGGGCTTCCTAGCTAATGATGATCTAGGATGGAATATAGGACAGGAAAAGACTTTCCAGATCATGTTAATTGTTTTGCAACTGCAAGGAACTATGACAACTAGTCTAGATGTCACTGCCTCTTCCACAGGCTTTGTCTGCCCCTCCTTCTACACAACAAAAATGAATGTGCTTGCAAAATACTAGAAAACACAAGTTTGGCAATATGCTCTGCGAAGCCAGTAGTAGCTTTCAAGTGACACTACAACAGTCCTCCAAGAAAGACTTTGGTGGACCTTCCCAGAGCCTGGTGAAGAATGGATCCTGTTTACCTTAAAAGAAAAGGTAAAAATATAAATATAACAATATTCCATTTTCTGCCACAGCAGACTGGGGGAGAATTCTTTCTTGAGTGCCTGTCTGATGTTGGGTACATCATTAGCAAGATCCATTTATTTCTACTGGAAGGATTTCTAACCATCAGTAGATGATGTAAGTCCTGACTAAGCAAAGCTCAGTGAAACTATTAATACTTTTAAACTAGACTTATAGTTGTTCAGATTACAGTGGAGCTGACTAGAAACAGATTTGCTGTTGCTGGCACTGTGCCAGCTCTGTTCTGCATGCACCACTGCATCTACTCAACATCTTGGCACTGACAACCTCTACCACTGAGTGAAGGTGGTACATACAGCTCAATGTTTCCAGAGCTTTTGCAATGAAAGAATTTGTTCATGAGTGAAGGCACCAAATAGATCTGTCTCCTTTGTGAAATTGGTACTCCCCATGGTCCCAGAAACCTGGGATTTGTGATGAGTTTTTAAAAACATTTCTTTGTTATGATGATTATCCTTGATTGGACAATGTCCTGAGCAACCTGCTGTATTTGATCCCGCTTTGAGCAGGGTTGAACTAGATGAGCTCCAGAGGTCTGTTCTAACTTCAACACTCCTCTGATCCTGTTATTCTGTTATTATTCTATTTATTGTGAAGAATTATTATTACCTATATTGACTATTTATTATTAAGGAGGCATATACATTTACTGCTCATGTGTGTATAGATGTCTATGTGTGCAGGTACAGATTTGTTTTGCATGGAGCCCTGTAGAGATGCAAGTCACCATCGTATCCTGCTAGACTACCATGGCATTGGAATCCCTATAAAATACAAACAAGAATATTACCATAAAAGGGTGAGTTATCAAAAGGGCTAAAGGGGCCCGTGAGATACTCAGAGTGGGGAAATTCAAGGCTATTGGAACCTGTAGTTTTTGGTGCTGTGGGAGGAACTTTCCCCTGCATTTTGCTTGCCAAAGGATACTAAGTTCCTTGATGCTGAGACAGTCTCCCCTATGTTAGGCGGTAGGCCAGCTTTCCCATCCACATTGGGCATGATTTGCTCCTTCTTCCTCAATATGTGATGGTGATGGGAACAATGTGACAATACGTAAATGACAGAAAAATTTTTGTCCACATCCAAATAAAAATTAATTTAATCTAACTGCCTTCTGGCTGTGTGTCATTAAAAGTAAGCTGTACTGAACATTCAGAAATGTTTAGCAATGTCAAAAATCTAATTACTATTTAGTGGGAATGAAAATACACATGTAAATGGAACAATTTTCAGGGATGGTGTGCTAATAAGGACTGCGTGATATTTGGCATTTAATGTGGAAAAAGAAATGCATTATGGAATGGAAAATCAAGCCTATGTTAAGCATATGCAAAGGTGCAGAATTAAGTAGGCCGATACACTGGAAGTCATAATTACACTCAACTCATGTTTCTAGCCACAAGGGTGAATTTTCTCCAAAACACTGCAATGACTGCAAGATCCCAAAGCCTCAGCATTCCTTTGTTGTTTAGTAAATCACTGTGAAGTCTGTTGCGTAATGCGCTCTTCATCCTTTTCTAGTAGTTTGTTCTTACAGGAAATAACTGCCTCATTGTTCCAGCTGAGTTTAAATAGAAGCTGCAACCTGAAATATAAGAAAGCATAAAACATCAGTTCTTTGAAAAATTAGTAAACTTCTAACCTCAACATATAAAGTCTAAACCAGGACACCACAGATTAAGAGGCATGTAAGAGTTTTGATCTGACATATTTTGATAATTTATGTCAAAGTTTTGCATCCCACATCGCTATTTGCTTCAAAATGTTCACTCCTTGCCTTTCCTCAGATGACTCTTTTTGCTGAAGAAGGTATCCACTGCTGAAGAAAGAGCCTGTGACTCAAGAGCACCTGGGGAGTCCTGCAGCTGGATTAAGCTAAGTCACTTTACTAGTTGCTACCTTAAACTATTTGCCAGCTAATAAAGTACCTTTCTGTTTCAGTTTTCATTTAATGTGAGAATGGAATTCTGCTACTACATTTACTGGAGGGTTGGAGTCTCAAAGAAAACAATCAGAATTATCCACTGACCTGAGGACCTAAAATTAGATAACAGGTAAACCAAATGCTCTTGGGAGGAACTTGAGACAATAACAGGCATGTGCATTGCACCAACGTTCCAATAAGAGCCTATGATTTTAAAATCTAGAAGCCCTCTAATCTCAGAATTCTCCAATGAGGATTTCAAACTAATCTGAAAAAATAAACTGATAATCTTTAAAATAATATGAGAAATCTTCTACTCTGGAATATATTAATATTTTTTCATTAATTAGAACAAAGTCAAGCTCTATCATTAATATCTGTTAACCTGCTTTTGCAGAATTCTTTGGTCTTCTTCTTAAATTTCTTTCAGTTTTCTGTAGTCCTAAATCACTGGGCAACTAAGCATGTAAATACTCCTTTGAAAATACAGCACACTGTATATCAGGCTCATTTATGGTAACTGCTCACACAGAGACAATGATGCTGTTATGATCATATAATCTACATTCAGATCTCAGCCTTGAGAACTAGACTCCCAGATGTTTCAGTGCTACTATCATTCCTTTAGTGGTTTGTTCTGTTCCACTTTTACTAATACTTACAGTAAGATGGTCACAACACTATATCATCTCCTTGAAGGAAATCAAAACAATGGTATAATACAGTGCAGATCAGAAATTATTTTTAATTATCTTTACATATTATTCTGTAGTTGATGCAGGATTGTATTTTGCTGCTTCACCTTGCATGCAAAAAAGTGTAAATGCAAATGTACTGAAGTCAGTAGAAATATTAGGAAAATATTGCTTTCAGCTCAAGGACTGAATGAGTTAATAGCTTTGTGTTAAAGAATTCCCTTTACTGTTGGGTTGTGTGAACTCATTATCTAAGCTAGTTAAAGAATGTTTCAGGCTTAATGTCTTGTAATTTTCATTATGTTTCATCATGAAAGTACTTTTCAGAAGCATTAGCCATAATTATTGCACTGTGTACACTATGTTGTGTATGGTGGCCTATGCTTTGAATTATATATCTTATGTATTTCTGTGTAGAAAAACACACACAATAAACCAGTACTGAACCACCTGTGTCTGCAGGATACACTCATGCAGCAACCAGTGTCTGTGCCCAAAGACACTCCTAGGCTTTCCAGAACTGTTATGCCATTTCAGTTCTCAGCTACAAAGAAGGCAGAGTCATATTTCTGTCTTGGCCAAACAATGTCAGGCAACTCTAAGTTTAGTTATTGCAGAAGAATGAAGAACCAAATCTCCTCTAAACAGAAAGTGAATTAATAGATTCAGAATTCCTGGGTATTTCCAATATGGGGCTTACATGGCTTTTCTCACTTTGATTTTATTTGATAAAAATAGCTACTGTTCCTGGGAATGAACAAATTAAATTTGCAAGATGTGGGAAGGAATCGCACAACATGTACTTACGGTACATGTTCAGCTAGCTGAAATAGGAATATTTTAAATTTTTTTGGGTGTGTGCATAGAACATACTTCTTAGATTTTTCATTGCTCCCTGAACTTATTTTCCAAGAACCTTAGCCAGCTCACAGCAACATAAACACAATTTATCGTGTTCTGCCTCAAAAATGTGTACTTTATAGCGTTCCTCTAAAAGTGCTAAACATATACAGCTAAAAATAGTTTGAAAAAAAAAAAAATCCTTTACAGAGTCAATGAAATAAAAGGAAAATAGCTGATTAGGCCTTCATTCAAATCATCCTAACAAACGTGAGGACTTCTACAGTGTCACTGAGCTTTTCATGCAGGACCACAACAGCAACAAACTGAAGCAAATCTTTACCCCCCAGTTGAGTTTCATTAATATGTCCCCCTAACTTCTGAAAATTAAAAATATGCTTACTATTTTGGATCAGAATTTCAGAACATGATACTTTTGTGTTAAGAAATTTTATTTTATCTGTACTTTGAAATGCGACAATGTTTTCCGGCATTGCATAAATCTTTAAAAAATTAATAATATTGAAACATTGTGGAACAAAAGGTAACACTTTGATAATTTTTTTTAAAATTGCATGACAAGTGAAGCTATTATATGTCATAGGCTTGATTTAACCAATTTTGTTCTTTTTTTAAATTGTTTTTTTCAGCATTGTGATAAGCTGCTAGAGTGCCGTATTTGTTTCTGAGAATTAGGTACATGGGGATTACAAAAAAGAAGGTGGTAAGGTCCTTTCAGTTTTGGTGTGACAAAGATTCAGATATCATGAGGTTTGTTATAGAAATTGCTGAGTATGGCATATCTGTTTTCTGTGACTACTGAGTTGTCCTGAGAGGGATCCTACAGGAATATATTCACCTCCAATGACATTCTGGTCAGTTATTTCCTTTGGTTTTAATCAAGCTTATTGAAACAAAGCAAAATGTGGCAAATGAAAAGATACCATTACTTTGGGTTATACACTGAAAAGTACAAAACCAAAATAATTCTGGTGTAGTATATGTAGAACATGTAAAGACAAAACCATAATGGCATGTGAATAAATATACACCAAAGTCTATGCACTGCTCCTTCTAGTAGAAACACTTCCAGCTCATGTTTTGAATGCCATTTTACAGAACTGTTATGTGAAATTCAGGTACAGATTTTAATGCACTTATGCAAACTTTTTTAAATTTGATACTGTGGAAGGTGAATCACAAGTAACAAAGTTTTCACAAAAGTCATGTATGATGTAGGCAGCACGATGTCTCTTAATAAAATATTCTACAGGTCTAGTTGCACAACTCATGCAAGTAGTCAGTATGGCCACCTTTACCTATATTTCTCAGAAACAGCTGAAAATATTAAAGAGAATGCTGGAAGCTGCCCCTCTTAATACCATTTACTCCCTTCTTTACATGGTGTTTAAGCAAGAAGACTACAAAACTTTAAGTTCTTTTGCAAGATTCCATATATGTTTTGAAGAATGATGTGGGGTTTTTTTAGCCAATGGCATCATATATTAAAACAATGCATTATTCAAGTCACATCATAAAAACAAATTCAAAAGCAATCTTCAAGGTCAACAAACTAGCATTTTGGGAATCCTATCTTAGTCATAACAATGACATAAAAACAAGCAAGAGAGCAGCCATGACAAAGGCAGTATGAATCAATGGTTCCTAAGGTTAATCAAAGATAAACAGAGACAAGAACTAAAGAAACCAGATGAACAATTTTATTTTCTATATTAAGAAAGTATTACAGTTTTATAGTTCCTACAGAGACACCCAAGTGCTAATAATCATACCATTAAAAAGCCAAACACTGACAAGAGGAAATTGTAGTGATACCATACTTTAAATTTTCCCTCTGTTACTTTAATCAGTTTGACAGATCTTGTTCTCACTAGTGAAATCTGAAACTCTAGGCTACATTTTCCTCCTGTCAAACAGAAGCCAAATAATGCATGAAGAAAGTTTTAATCCATATCAAATAAAGTATAATAGACTGGTAAAACCATAGGGTGCCCCGTGGTGTGTACCTCCCATATTTTCTCTCTTGAGCAGTAGGGCACCTTCTGTTAATAGTTGAGACATGGGTTGGTACACGTGGGGAGCTGGATAGATCAGATAAATCGTCTCTCAATTGTTTGAACTCCTGGGACAGTTTTTCCACAGCTGAAATGATGGAAGGGGTGAGATTGTCTTCGAACTCTCGGAGCTGATGAATCAGTTCATCCACTGTTGGTGGTGCTATGTCATTCCAGGTCATTGACGTCAATGAGTGGGCATATGATGATAGTGCACTCCGTGTAAGTTTCCGCCACATGGGTCGTGTACATTCAACTTCATCTGGATCTACAGATGCATTCCCGGCATCTGACCTACAATAGATCATTTCTACAATGGCTGAT
>NW_009919495.1:0-39360 GCF_000696875.1 Nestor notabilis
AGGTCCCTTCCAACCCCAGTGATTCTGTGATGCAGGTTAGCTTACCATAACTAATGTGCTGGTTATCTGTGGGAGGGCTTTGTAAAGCCATAGGCCCCGTGGTGTGAAGTGATGTGGGTGGGAAACGTGTATGTGAAGTGCCTTCATAGTCACAAGTTACAACCACACCTCAGCTCTATTCAGTTCAGGACTGTGGTAGCTGAGATCAACTCATCAGCTTGTTTCTTCCCCTCTGAGGAACCCAACTGTTGCAGTATTCTGGCTGTGTGCACAGCTGTACCTGTGTGGGGTTAGTTTCCAAACCCAGGGGCAGTTTACCAAAGACATAGTTTTTAGAGTGGTTAGCTTAGTGGTGAGGTTACTGCTGAAGAAGGTTACCAAGAAGGCAACCTGTATCACTGTTAAGCTTTTTTAACAGGTCTGTAAAGCTTTGGTACACTGTACTGTTCAGGGAGGTGTACAATCAATGTAAAGTAATGGTGTGATGACCAGTCAGTTGCTTCTTTCATGCGAGAAAAACCAAACAGATGGCAAGTATATTCCATGATAAATTGAAGGTTTATTGGGTTCAATAACTGCTGCCTATTTGATGCCACCTCACAATGCTTTTTTGAGTGTGGCAGGGAAATAGAGATTATGAGAGGATTCTGTTCTACCTGGTATTGTCATGGCAGTACCAGCTGCTATGCAGAGCTGGCATTTTTGGAATTGGATGAACACATTATTTCAAGTTTTTCCATATATATATACACATAAGCTTGTGTTGCTAGCTGTGAACCTTTGGGGAAACTGGGTTGTGAGTCTATATGGATGTTAAGAATTGGTGAATTCTGTCATACTATGTATATTATTGAGTATAAATACACAGACAGTATTACTCATTACATGAGTCTAGGTACTGAAGTAGGTATGTTCCCCCCTGTTTATTTTAACAGGCATAGCTATTTTGTTATGTAACGTTAGATAAAGAATAAATACCCTGAGAAAGTGTTGTGCAAAACAGAGTTGGGACAAGCTCTGTTACCAACAATAAATTTTCAAAGACTCAGCTTTTCTTCTTGACTGCTGCAACCCTGTCTCCAATCATGACTGTTACAGTTGAGAAATCTGTCTGTTTGCTGGCAATTGATGTTGGCAAAGGAAGTTTGGGAAACTGCTGACTCGCAAGGTACATCCTAATCAGGATTTTAATTATCCTTAAATCAGACTTCTGTGTTAATTTTGAATGAAACTTGGGCTGGTAAAAGTTGTGGGCAGTCCGAAGTTGACCTTGGAAAAAGGTGCAAGTAAATAGTTAACTTCCTGAAAGCCATCCTTAAGGTTAGGTTGGAAGTTTTGGGAGGTGTTAAAACTTCTCTGCTTCAGTTAGTTATTCCCTGTGCTTGCTAAACTGCAGGTGCTGTTTCTCAAACTTGTAGATAACCAAGCAGTGACTGTTGCCAACCTAAAGTACTGCTATATTGTAAACTTCAAGTACTGCAGTTCCAGCACAAAAAGACCTATTTAGACCCACTAGGCTTCACTGAAGTTTGTGAGCTTAGATCTTTGAAGGGTTTAAAAGCTATAGGGAAAAATGCAGATTTGACCAGAAATGAGGGTGGGTAATGCTGCAGTAGAATCTCAGCCTGAACAGAAGGAGGACATTGGGGTCAGGATGAAGGAAGGCACTGTTTGAAAGGAATGCATGTTAAAAATTGACATCTCCTTTGTATAGAGGACTGTAAGTTAAAGGAGTTCATCTTTCTCCTGCTACAGACACTAGTTAAAGTCCTCATGCTAGTGGTGATGATTCTACAGTAATAATTAGCAATAATTGTAATGGATACAGTCCTAAAGAGTCAAGAATTCTGGAATCCAATCCATTGGCTTGAACTATGGCTGAATTAAAAAAAAACAACCTAAAATCCCACAAAGACACCACCCCCACCCCCCAGCTCTAAGCCCCTACTTGTGTATTGGTACTATTTGTTCCCTTTCCGTCCTGTGTCTCAGTCAGCCTTGTTTTGCTTGGTGTCAATCTGAAAAACAATTCAAGATTGCCTAAATGACTGTCACTTGGTGACCTGTTGATATGTGAGTTTTTCCTATCAGAGTAATCCCTCTTTTTTTCTATATGTAAACATGTGTTCATATTTATTGCTTAGCTGTGACATGATGTGAATCTGCAGCTTGGGAGCTTGGTCTGCATGTTTTGAACCACAGGCCATACCAGCATTGATACCAGCAAATTTAAACCGTGGCATTGCAGCTCCCTAATCTGAAACTAAGAACATCTGCTTTGCTCAACTGGAAATAAAAGAATGCGCATTTGCATAAGTGGGTAATGTTTAAGATGTGGTTCAATGTGTAAGAAGAAAATGTATGTGCTGAGCAAAAGGCCGCCTACTCAGATTGTGGTTGCTTTGTCTGTTCCTGTATGTACATCTTTCCTCTAAACCAAGAATCCTTAAAAGATCCTGCAGCTGGTCTAATGATGAGGCAGAGGCAAGGAAAAGTTATTGGTGGAATAGGGAATTGAAGGATTCATAGTGTTAGTAGGCTGCTTTCCATTACTACACTGGCATTTTCAACAGAAGCAGGGCTGAAATTGGAGATTTTCAGGATAGTGTGGGGGAGGTTATAGGCACTGAGTGTGCTTTGAAGTGGTGCTTTTAGTCCCAGTCTAGAGAGGGCCAGGCCTACACTCTTAAGGATGGAAGTAGTCTGTTGCCTCTGAGATACAACTCCAGGTTTCTTTTTTCTGTAAGTTTACATCTTCCTAATTAGCTGCTTTGGCCACGAATGGTATTAACTTGCTATAGCTCTTTTTTTTGGTTTTAATCTTCCTGTCCAGGCTAACTGCTGCATTGGTCTGCTTGCTTTTGAAATCCTTCCATTGCACATGGTTAGCAGTATATCAATCTGTCTTGCTTTTGAGTTTGAGGTAGTGTGGTCAGACTGATCTGCTGCTGCTTTCTTTGTCAGAGGCTTATGTAAGACTTTGTGCGTATGGGAAATTCAGTCCCTGGGAAAACTTGTCTCATGGGACAGATATGGGTGAAACTTTGTGATAAGATCTGTTTGTGGAGGCACACATGTTCCAGGATTTTGCTAATGAGTGTCATCACTTGGGTCTGGATTTATATGATTGCTGCCTTATTTTGAAGTTCTCTGGCATATCTGAGCTCTCTTGTAGTTTTCTTTTCTTCCTCATAAGAAGACCATAAAGAGTGCTGTTCTCATTTAGGAATAGAATGGCACAGTCTCTGCAAATCTCATGGTTCTGGGTGCAATGAAAACTAAATCTGTCATGCTGCTTCCCTGTGCTGCCACATGGTGTTACAGCTTTACTTGTCTTTTAGTTTCTTAACTGCTTGCCTGTGGCTGGGCTTTTATCTTTGTTGTAGCCAAAGGTATGAGTTTGAGCTGCACCTTGTGCTTTGCCCATCTGCACTGAAGATCACAGAGGGTTTTAAAACTATAGACTTCTAACTTTTATTTATTTATTAATGTATTTCTCCAGAAGTATGACACTTCCCTCAAGTCAAATCTTACTTCTCCATTCTTTGCCTTACCCACTTTCATAAGTAATCCCTCGTCATGCCTTCCTATGGATTTCCCAAGCTGACTGGGACTAGACTGACTAGCTGAATACTTAACTAGCCACATGAGCTAACTTGCTGTGGTTGGACACTCTCCTATTTTCAGTTCATTGATCTGTCAGGTTTACTTGGTTGGGCTTAAAATGCAACATGTGTCCTATAAGGTGGCCATGTCTTATCCAACTTCAGTCTTTAACTCTAACCTTAACTTAACTGGGCATTTCTTAGAATTCAGGCCTGATTTTTTTAAAGGATCTGAGGATTAGGTTAGTCTGGCTCCATCTGGGGATTTGCCATGCAACGGTAAACCAGTCTGAATGGGTTTTGGCTCAGGAGGCAATTTATGCCAAGACTGGAGCATTGATTCAGCAATCACCAGGTCTTGGTTATTGCTGTGGCTCTAATACGTAATTCACATCCCTTCCAGCTGGAAAGCTGCAATTAGGATAGTGTTATGGTTGGTAAAACAGTGTTATGCAAAAGCATCATTGTGACCTCCAGCTGTGTTCCTTGAAGCAAATAATCCAGTAAACTTGATGCAGTCTTCTAAGTGGATACAAAAACCCCTCAACATGGCTTTGAAAATAGCTTTAGCCTGTGAATGATGGATGTCAAGTATGGTTGCTTGTTCAATCCCAATGTGGAATAAGAGAGAAATAGGTTTCGATTAATGCCATAGTGGTCTTGGGTAGCTTATATGGGAGTGTCAAACCAGAGCCCTCTTTGTGTCTTCTGTAATACTGCCATTCTTTCCTGTCTTGAGCAAATAAACTGTCAACCAAGGAAAACAAATTACTTTGTGGTTCTGCTCTCATTATCAGCTTTTTATGCAGTTTATATGACAGTTTTGTGGTTTCCCCTGGAATTCTGTGTGCTTTCAAATTAACGTTAGTGACAAGTTTGCAGTTCTGTGATAAGGCAGTCAAGTGTATTGCTCCTTTTCTTTGCACTTATGCATACCTACGTAAGTGCTGCTCTGTGTTCATGCTCTCTTTTTAGTACAACCCAGAGCAGGCAATGATCCTAGATTTTTAGGTTAGAATTTGATGTAGTGTGTGTGGGGGGGTGGTGGGGTTTTGTCTTGTTTTGGTTTTAAATGCTTGTGTTCTTTCTTCAGGATATGTGAATGCACGTTTGGAGAAGGAAACACCAATATTTAACAAGCAAAGAATTGATTTTGCTCCTCCAGAGAAAATTAACAGCTTAGTGGTCTCCTCTAACCAGCTGTGTATGAGCCTTGGCAAAGACACCCTTCTCAGGTAATGCTGCCAGAGACCTGAAGTTATTGCTTATTTTCTTCTGCCCCTTTTTTCTCTCTTTTCTTTTTGCCCTTAAGGTTTTAGAGAACTTACAATTACAAACTGGGTGAAAAGCCATGAACCCAAGATGGAAAACAGTAAGCAATTACGCCTACATGAGCTGTTGCTGGAAACATGCTTTCATGGTTTCTCTTTGCAGGATTGATCTTGGGAAGCCAGATGAACCTAATCAGGTAGAGCTGGGACGCAAAGATGAAGCCAAAGTCTACAAGATGTTTTTGGACCACACAGGTAAGGCAACGGACTACATATGTTTACAGACAATGATTGGCAGCAGATGCAGCTGAATGTGCATAACAAGAGCTGGTGAAGGAGTTCTCTTTCTGTTCTGTAAATGAGAAGAGGTGATTCTTCTGTGGGCAGGACTGCATTGCCCAGAGGCTCTGCCTATTGGTTTGCCCCTATGCTATTAGAAAAACACTAGCTTGTGTATATGTTGTTGGTTTTGAAGACTCTGAAATGAATACATGCAATTAGTTCTGAGCAAGGCTGCTAAAACTAATTAAAGGAAATCTTTGCAGCCATTCTGGGCTGTATCTGACTATATAAGACTTTTTAAAAGGGACTGTAAAACATCTGCAGCTTACTGTAGCCTTGACTGATTGTCAAAAACAAACCAGAAGTTTGGAAAGGAATGCTTGAATCTGTCACCAACTGCCAGGGATAGGAGAGAACTCTGGGAACTGTTTATCCTTAGAACACTTACTGAAACAGAAGAATATGTTTTTGCTGAAGCACCTGGGACTAGTAATTTAAGTTTGCCACGTATGGACTACCATTCTGATCCGGCATGGAAATCTCCCACATTCCAAAGAATGCTTAGGAAAGTCTTGGATTAACTATGTTGATATCGGAGTTTATCAAATGGGAGGATTAGAAGCCTGAGGAATTTGGCTTGCTTAGGCACAGTCTTAACTTGTTCTCTCCTTCTCCTTCCCATACCCCTCCCCTGTTGGCAGGCTCTCATCTCCTGATTGCTCTGAACACCAGTGAATGCCTTTACCTGAACAGAAGTGTTCAGAAAGTGCGAGCACTCTCCCGCTGGAAAGGCCACTTGATTGAAAGTGTGGGCTGGAACAAATTCCTTGGTACAGAGACCAACACTGGGCCTATCCTGGTGGGGACAGCCCAGGGACAGATCTATGAGGCTGAAATCTCTGTGAGCGAGGGAAGCCTCTTCAGTACTAATCCTGACCAGTACTTCCGACAGGTCTACACTCTGGAGGAGGAATCAGGGCCTGCCCCAGTCTGCTGCCTGGAGATTGAACGAGGAATAGAAGGGAAATTTTTTATTATAGCCACCACTCAAAAGAGACTTTTCCAGTTTGTTGGCAAAGTGCCTGAAGGGACAGAGCAGCAAGGCTTCAGCTCCATATTTGCTTTGCATGCTGACCATTTGCCAAGCTTCCGGGAGTTTCCAGCCAGCTTTGGTTTCAGTGAGATAGCCTTTTACACCCCGAAACTGCGCTCCAACCCACGCTCCTTTGCCTGGATGATGGGAAATGGTGTTTTATATGGTACACTGGATTACAGCCGTCCTGATTCAATTTTGAGTGATGAACAGGTCTGGGTTTATCCTTCTGATATTGACATAACTGTGAACAAGCCAGTATCCATTGTACTTACCCAGTTCCACTTCTTGTTGCTGCTGCCTGATCGGGTGAAGGCTGTATGCACTCTGAACGGGCAGGTTGTTTTTCAAGATATGTTCCTGGAGAAGTTTGGGTTACTGACACGCATGATCAAAGATCCCACAGTCCAGCAGATCTGGATCCACACTGAGAAAGTGGTGTTCCGCTACCACGTCCAGCGGGAATCTAGAGATGTGTGGAAGATGTATATGAATATGAACAAATTTGATTTAGCCAAAGAGTATTGTAAAGACCGTCCAGAGTGCCTAGATATTGTGCTGGCAAAAGAGGCAGAGCACTGCTTCCAAAACAAGAGGTATCTAGACAGTGCCAAGTGTTATGCGCTGACCCAGAACTACTTTGAGGAAATTGCCCTTAAGTTCATTGAAGCCAAGCAAGAAGAGGCCCTGATGGAGTTTCTGATTAAGAAGCTGAGTAACCTAAAGCCTTCTGAGAAGACACAGACCACTCTGCTGACCACGTGGTTAACGGAGCTGTACCTGAACTGGTTAGGCATATTGGAAGGAGACCCCTCACAGCGAAATCTCTACTTGGATACACGGGAGAAGTTTCGCACGTTCCTGAGCAGTCCTAAAAACAAAGACTGTCTGTTTAATAACCGGGCATCTATTTATGAGCTGCTGGCAAGCCATGGGGACACAGAGCACATGGTCTACTTTGCAGTCATCATGCAGGACTATGAGCGTGTAGTAGCTCACCACTGCCAGCATGATGAGTACGATGAGGCTCTGAATGTGCTGTCCAGGCACAGAGACGAGAAACTGTTCTACAAGTTCTCTCCAGTCCTCATCCAGCATATTCCCAAGAAGGTAGTTGATGCTTGGATTTCTATGGGCTCTAGACTGGATGCTAGGAACCTCATTCCAGCCCTTGTTAATTATAGCCAGAGTGTCAGCACACAGCAGATTAATGAAGCCATTAGATATATGGAGTTCTGTGTCTATCAGTTGGAGGAAACCCAGCAAGCCATTCACAACTACCTGTTGTCTCTTTATGCTTTGTGTCGGCCGGACTCACTGCTATCATACCTGGAGCAAGCAGGAACCAACCCAAACAGGATCCACTATGACCTGAAGTATGCATTACGCCTGTGTGCAGAGCATGGACACCACCATGCATGTGTCCATATTTACAAAGTGATGGAATTATATGAGGAGGCTGTGGATCTTGCTTTACAGGTACGTGTGTGTCTGTGCATGCATGCTATGACATATAGGAATGCAGCTTGTTCAAGTTATCTTGAACAACCAAGCATTGAGAAGAACTGGACAGATTCATGAGTATAGGAGCTGTGCAGCTAAGAAGGAAGAAAGACCTGTCTCTCTTAAAGTACTTCTGTGCTTTCACAATTGTTTTAAGTAGACAGCTGACTGTGACAAGCTGTAATTGAGGGTAGAGGCATGGAAAGTACATGGAGGAGTACTGTCTGCTTTAAAGTCAGTCTCTAACATAAAATACCTTTAACATACCTGCATTTATGCAACACTCCTGTAGCTATTGTTCAGGAATCTAATTAATTCCTATTCCTAGATGATGATAATTATCACAGAAGAATGCTTTTGTCAGCTTAGTCTGGCCTTCAGGGAGATACTGGATCTTTTTTTATCGGCATTGCTATGTCTTTGCTGAAACATGTGGCCAGCAAAGATACTATGACTTGGATTTGCCCTTATTGTATGTAGGCTTTGTGGTGGCTTGCTGGTTAGCAAGCAAGTCTTCAAGGAGGCTGCTGGTGGAGAGGAGAGGTGTTTGGCATATAAACAAGGAGCAGGCCAGTAGTGCAGCCCTAGGCAATGAGATAGCAATAGAAGCTATGTATTAATGCCTCCTATGATGGACAGCAGGCTTTGAAGTTGAATGGTGGGTAAACAAAGAGGGAAGCTTAGCTCGGTTTCCTTGTCTGTCCATCTTCTAGGTGGATGTCGATCTTGCCAAGTCCTGTGCAGATCTCCCTGAAGATGATGAGGAACTCCGCAAGAAGCTCTGGTTAAAGATTGCTCGCCATGTTGTTCAGGAAGAGAAGGATGTCAAGAAGGCAATGGCCTGCCTCTCCAGCTGCGCCCTGCTGAAGATTGAAGACGTCCTGCCATTCTTCCCAGACTTTGTCACTATTGACCATTTCAAGGAGGCAATCTGTAACTCCCTGGAGGACTACAACAAGCACATTGAGGAGCTGAAAAGGGAGATGGAGGAAGCCACACAGAGTGCCAAGAGAATCCGAGAGGACATCCAAGAAATGAGAAATAAGTATGGCTCTGTGGAGCCTCAGGAAAAATGTGCTGCTTGTGACTTCCCACTTCTAAACCGCCCTTTTTACCTTTTCCTGTGTGGCCACATGTTTCACTATGACTGTCTCCTCCAAGCAGTGTTCCCAAACCTTCCTGCCTATAAACAGGCAAAACTTGAAGATCTTCAGAAGAAGCTGGTAGCTACCAGTCAGCCTTCCAAGAGCCACCATCGTCCCAAGGACGCAGATACCATTAGCTTGGGAAAGGGGCAGCAGAGCCGGGAACAGATCAAAGCTGACATTGATGATATTGTGGCAGCTGAATGTGTGTACTGTGGTGAGCTGATGATCCGGTCAATTGACAAGCCTTTTATTGATCCCCAAAAGTACGAAGAGGAGATGCAGAGCTGGCTGTAGTTTTCCAAACCTGCAACTGTCGGTACAAGAGAGTGGTTTTCTTCACAACTGGTGAAGCTTCTGTGTTGAGAATATAATCTCCAGAAGCAAGAATGCAGTGGCATCTGTTGAACTCTAATAAAAGAGTAGTGGGGTCACTATAGCGAACTAGACTTGAAAAATGTGGAGAAACAGCTATGGCTGTCTAAGAACTTGAACAGTTAGAGTTAACCTGTTGGAATATATTTAGCAGATGTTTGCTGCTTGCAGTTCTTCTGAGGTTCTCAGTGTGAAGCTAATGGAGTGCCTTGTTGTCCAGAAGGAACTGGGAACAACCTATGATTTGTCTTCCCTGTTGTGTGGTGTTTGTTTTGGTGAAGACAAGCTTAAAGGAAAAGGTAGTGAACACTAAGCAGTGTAGGCTTCATTCATCACTTTCAAAGCTAGAATTGCCTTCCGTTTCCTTTTTGCTGAGAGTCTATAACCACATACATAGAAAGAACGTGAAAGGACAAATGTTCTTGCATATATATTTTGTATTTGTGTAGCATGATGTTTACATGTTTCTACACAATGTAATACAAGAATGTGTATCATTCTCAAGCAGGAGTGTCTCATAATACACATTTGTCTGAAATTTAAGGTGTCTAATTCTCTTCCCCTCAAGCTTTATGGACAAGACCATACCTTTCAGTTTTCTTCAGCTACTGTTTCTGGCAATACTTTGTAGCCTGTTTACCCCTTCCTCACTATCTATATCCTGTTTCTACTATGGCTGTCTTTGTATAATGGATCTTGGTTTTGTCTTCACCCAGCACAAAATTTATATATGCAGTAGTAAGGTTTCAGCGGGTAGATACTCTGCAAGCAGGAGCACAGCCTGTTTGTATTGTCTTTCTGTGGTCTACTGCAAGCTGCACTTGAGCGCTAGGCAGGAGATACAGTCGTAGGTTCCCTCAAGGACAGACTACAGAAAAGTTCTGTTGGTGTGAAAATTGCTTTGCTATTTGAAGCCAGTACCTGGTGACCAGGCAGTCTTTTGCCTTCCTGACAGGATTTGATTCTCTCTGGAGGTGGCTGCAGGTCACTGCTTCTGTCTATTGCTCCTACTTGGGAAATTCTTCGCAGAAGGTAGAGATCACTGCATTGTGGGTGGGGGAACAAAAAATCTTCTTCAGTTGACTTAGCAAGGATTCCTTGTTTTATTTTTGAAGAAAATAAAGTTTTAATGAAGTTATGCTGTTTGAGGCTGAATCCCACGTGTAATAATTGGCAGAAGAATGGATTAATTATCAATTAACAATGATGATTCTTGTAACTAAGGCAACAGAAAATACTGTCTCCTGCAAAACCTCTTCAGTTCTTTCACATGAATGCATGTGCTTGAGTACCTCTCTGTCCGCTAGTCACTCTGTTCATAAGGTTGTAGAAATGGGTCTTCACACCATTGAAAGGGATTATAAATTGGTTTCCTCAAGGAGCTGACCTAAGGATGTCAATAACTGTTCAGCAGTCCAGAACAACATCCATGCTTTCGTTGGGAACTTCAGCGTGGAATGAATGAATTTTATCTGTGTAAAATTACATGAGTAATTTATCCCAGAGCTGACAGTAGGTCAGCTGAGAGGTTTTGAGATCCTCTTTTCATTATCAGAGCCATGGGATAGGCAGTCTCATTGCCACCTGGTAGTGTTTGTTGCTGCTTTATCAAACCACTATTTGTGTTCAGAAACCACACACGCTGTAGTTTTCTTTGGCTCTGGATAGCCTTTTGCTTTGAGTAAGTCAGTGGGTCTGCCAGAAGAATTTGTGATGAAAACTGAATGTGATGTCTTTTGAAGTTCAGCATTAAACCTGTTGTAACTGGCCACTCCTGAATCATCTTTTCATGTAAGCAGTGTGATGCTTAAGGTTGTATATGTCATTCTGAAGCAACAGTAGCCCCTCACCCAAACCAGTTTCTGGTCAAAGGCAAGTGGCTGTTTTTCTGCCCTTTAGAGAAATATGAATAGCAGCTCATTCTAATGGAGTCATTTCAAGTTCTTCTCCTTGAGGTGTTCTTAGTACTTGTTCCACCTCTTTACTTTTAGGTTTTTACAGGATGCTTTCTTATATTAGAATTATTATAGTCCTCCATTCTTTTTCTATTAGTGCTACAGAACAGTTGCATTGCTAAATACTTCTGTTGTGCTTTGCAAATTAGCAATATTATTTGCTTATAGACCATTCCAGGGAAATCTGCTTGTCCATAAGATTGGAAGAAGTGTGTGTCTGTGGGAACTGAGGCATAGCAAGTGAACAAAAACTCTCAAGTCTTTGTCTGAGATGGGGTGGTAGGCACCTCAAGAACTAAAGCACCTCAAGAACTACTGATTCCAGTCTTAGGTATTAATATGTCTCACTTAAAACTAGAACTAGGTTGTTTGTGTTTTTTAAATGACTAGTATGCAACAGTCTCCAAGGGCTGTAGGCTTGTGCACCAGATACACACACTACAAATCTCACACTTTCTCATTATTATTAACTGAAAAATCTTCTAGGTCATTCGCTGTCAAGGCTGTGGAGAGTGTTAATGCCTGCAAGGACTCCAGCAGCAATTGAATGACTAGTGCCAGTAGTACAGGAAGCCACATAAAGATATCTTCTGAACTTTCCTTACAATATCACATGCTTCAAAAGTTTCAATAACCACTGACCTGTGCTGCTTTTGTAGTAATCACTCAGTGAAAAAGGTAAGGGGTTTTTTTGGGGAAGTGAACTCCTTACTGTACTCCTGTAAATCTAATCTGAGATCTTTTCCTCTTTGCTTTCAGAATAGCATTTTATCTTTTCTCCTTGTAACTTCAGCACAGTTACATTCTAGAAATCATGGTCCTTTGGGTTTTTTTTTAGCTGTAAATGAACTGTGTACTAGCTGTTACAAATGATGTGCCCTTGGGCCTTGTCCGTGTCTGTGTGAATGACCCCTACCATTTACTTTAATGCAGCTAGAGAACAGCATAACCAAAAGGGCATAACCAGAGCCCCAGCCCTATGTAACCAGAACAAATACCTGTAGATAGATTTACACTGAAGAAACTGAGTTGTGCAGTCAAGGCCTAAAGCAGACTTGTGACTATTACCTCACCTCTCCATGGCTTCAAGAAAGGGATTGGGGAAATGCTGGGAGATGGGGCAGACAGTGGTGAGTGTGTGTTATGGAAGAGTTTGTAGAGAATTTCAGATGCACTCACTGTTGGCCTATGTAGTTGGAAGCAGCAAACAAACGCTGAGAGCTGTCTTTTGTCTAAACGACTGGGCTGGAAATTTAGGAAGGCAAATTCTTAACAAGCCACTAGATGTCATTGCTGTCCATTTAAATACTGGTTTGTTGCAGAGAAGCTAAATGGACTTCGTAGCAGAAAAAAGAACCTTACCAAAAGGTGAGGAACTGGAGCAGGTTCCGAGTGCCTTTGGGGGGCAGGGTGGAGACAGACCTGTAAGATAGTTATTGAAGGCAAAGATGCTAAAAAAAGTTGTCATTAACTGAAAGGCAATTTCAGTTCATAGATCACCATTTTTCAGCTTTTGAATATCAAAAGCTGGATTTATTCAGTTAACAAATAAGTATTGATCCTCTTTTGTTTAACTGCATTCTGGTGTAAGTTCCTGCAGACCTAGCTGATTTAGTAAACTGAAGAGAGAGAGTCCCGGGGCTTGGAGTTACAATATCTGGTGGTCTTGGGTCTGGCCATTTCTGCTTCCTCTTCACCTTGTCCTGGCAGCAGAGATAGTAGAAGGGAATGTGAGCCAGCTCATTAGTTGCCTGGGTTCACATGTAGTGTGTTGTGTTAAAACTGCCAGTAAAGCTGGATTTGTAATACAATGTTGGACACAGACCTGCATGAGCAGAGAAGTTGGTGTGTTTGCTTTTGCCTCTGAGCTGCGGGGTCATAATCCCAATAGTAAGCAAGTGGGAGCAGGAACATCTTGTACTCCATCAAAATCAGATGTTGTAGGTTGACTCAAGACTTTAGTCATGTGTTAGCTTGTAGTTCTTGGAATGAGTAGTTCCCATTCACTGCCATGTCACTGTCAGTATATAGACTGTCTATGTTTACAAGTGCAATTACTTTGCTTCTAGTGGTCATTATTGGGAAGTCTGTTGTTCCTTGCATCACTTATCCAACATCCTGAGCTGTGGAGCGACAGACTGAAAACAGACCTCTTCCTTGCAACAAATGTGCTGAGCTGAAATTTGAGGTTTGAAATATACACAAATACAGAATTTTGGATTTAAAATTAGGATTATTTTTATTCATCTGGATTAAGTCATTTTCCCCAGAATAGATGGAGTACCATGTGATTCACTGTGATATGTGTAGTGTTTATGAGAGAATCCTCATAAACATATGGCATTTTCAAAGCAGAGAGAGGCTGTTCACGATCTATCTTTTCTGTACATGGAGGAAGGGATGTCCTAGGAAGGAGAGAGAGTATGGTGGTTTCTATAAAATAATTTGTGTGAACTTTATGTATCTGACTTCAGAGAAACTTCCCCAGCAGAACTGTGATGTTGATGGGTCTGTACTTTTCACACTGAGGTGCTGGGGAAGAAGAAGATTATTTTGTTTGGAATAGTAATTTTGGTAAAATTCAAGAGCTCAGTACTTGAAAGAACATTACAGGAGTGCCTTAAATTTGCAGTGGGTTATGTATGGGTTCAGCTCCTAAACTATCTGCTGTCTCTGATTGTGCTCAGGCTTGACTTTACACCTTATGAACCCTCTATGATTTGAGCTTCATGCTCTTACTGTGATTTTGGAGACTCATGACACTTCTCCATCAACTCAGTGTTAGAAGTTTTTTTTACTCTCAGATCTCATGGAAAGGCATCAGGCTACTTATGTGGGGTATGAGCTTTAAAGCACCCTGGCTTGCAGCTGCTTTCTGGTGGAAGGAGGGGAAAAAGATTAAACAAAATTGTTGAATCTACCTGTTGAAACTGGTTGGGATGAAAAAGAAAAGGGGTTCAGGCATTTAATGGCCAGAGGTATTGGAACAGCTTGTTTGAGTAAGACTGAACACTGGTTGCTTAGGAACAAGGAAGCTACAGGAGTTATGAGTACAAATATAACTGATCTCTTTGTTATTGTGGGGCAGCTCAGCAGAGGACAGTTTCCAGCTTGCAGCAAGTCAGTACTGGGTTCAGACTTGCTGCAGTGCTTCACAGACCCTATGGGAATAGTTGTAGAGTTGTTTTAATTCAGCACTTGAGCTGCAGAGCTTGGTTGGTGTGGGAATAAGCACAGCTGATGTGTCTGTACAACATAAGGCTGTCTTTGATACACAGAGATTTCCATCATATGCTTCCAAACACCACATAAACAGCCATGTTTTGTAAATGGGCATACAGGCTGTACCTGATATGTCAGGTAGTAACTTTTGGCATTTCCCTACTTTGCAGGGAATGCTGCTATGTTCGCTGTAGCCTGCATTATCTTCAGATGAGGATTTGATGTAGCCTTTTGTTTGCTTAACACATAGTTTATTTGCTTCATCTGTAACTGAGAATACTGCTGGTAGAAGTTTTTGCAATGAAAGTGTTCAGAAGAAGCCGAACCATAGCCTGCCCCTCGTGTTATGTTCCATATTGAATGGTTCATTACAAGTGGTGGCTTATATGAGAAGGAGTGAACATCTGGTTTGGTATCCAGAAGCAGGTATTCTCTATTTCATGCAATTGAAAGCCAAGTGCTGGTCACTTGGCATGGGACATGATCTTCAGAACACAGCCTGAGCTTGGAGGCTGCTGGGCTCCACTTAAGCAGACATCTGTATTTTCCAATTAGTTAGTCAACAGTCTTCTTTTCATCTCTTTGCATGTACATACTGAATAGATTTCCTAATAAATTATTACTGTGGAACTGGGTTCATCAGAAAGTTGCTCCTATCTGTAGATTCTCTTTGATTTTCCCACCTTTATTAAAAACAAGGCGCAAAGTGTGGTTTTCTCTGGAGTGTTTTGATCTCTAATGCTTCAACTCTGTTCCTCTTTTCACACACAAGGGTGTGTGTATTGGGCTGATGCCTTTGACTTAATCAGGGATGTCACAGACAAAAAGGAACAAGAAAGCTGCTGTATTAGTTTTTTCAGGACTTTTCTCTACAGATTCTGCATGACAGTTATTAGCAGCTGCCCTGGCTGGTTTTGATGCTGCTGCGTGTTTTTCACCACATGAACAAGATAGTTATTCTTGGGTAACAACCTGTGAAGGTACAAAATAGTTGGTCTTTGGCTAATTATAATGTGTTTCTACCAAAACAGCTGTTGTCCGATTTTTCTCATAGTAACTATCAAGATAACATTATAGCTGATGTAAAGAAAATAATACTCCACATGTAGCTGAACTGTATGTCACCATCCTTGATAACAAGGTCATAAACTTAGATCAGCTCATGCTGTTTGAAAGAACTGAGCAGAATATTGCTGGGTGAGGAGGAAACTGACAGTTACCCTCCTAGATGCCCCAGTTCTTTGTTTCGTACTTGTCTGCGTGACACAACATGACTCTCTTAGAGCAACATCTGCATTTGTGTTGCATAGGTATGTTCTGCTGAGCAGCAGCAGCAAAGCACTTCCTTATGTTCTGCAGGCTGTTTCAACCACTGCTTGCCCAGTTAATGAGATTGGAATAAATAGGACCATGTCATCTTTCTGCTATGTTCTTCTGCAGGGTTGCTTACAGTTAGTTATCCGCAGCATGTGCTTCAAAAGTTCTGCAGTGGCAGGGCTTCCAAAGGAAAAACTATCTTAGTACAGGAAACATCTAATGAAATCAGAACATACCAAAACCTATTCTGTAATAAGCCAGGGTTTGTTTTCATTCTGTTGAAAATTCCTGGTGAGAAAGTAAGTATAAACTCTAAAGTAACATTTATTTTTATTTCTTTCAGCTCAGACTTCTCAACACATGAAGGACAAAAATGTCCTCTTCTGTGAGCTGCAGTGGCTTGATGTGGACTTTTCTGTTTATAAGTAGCATCTTCTTAAATTTGTTGTTGGCTGTTGATTGAGAAATGTCTTGTGATCCTTGATCTACCTAATATTTATACACAGAGGCAGTTTTGGGAGACTGGAGTGCAGCAATGTATAGCAGTATGCAGCACTTGGCAAGCCTAGACTCTGGCAATAGTTTCTTTGCTTGCTGAAGAATCCAGATTTGCTTCCCGAAAGCTCTTTTTCTCTGCAGAGTAGGGAGTTTTCAGAAGAATCTTGAGTGGCCCTTGTATCCTTATGGAGAGGTACCTGGAAAATGGTAACTTAATGAAATTGAGTGATTCAGTGCTTCATTTCAGCTGCTTTGAGTTACAGTGAGTTGCCCACTTGATGCTGTGGCACCTGAGCCAAAAGGAAAGGTGTGGATTATTTGCCTGCCAGGCATCCTGTCCTGCCCTGAGTTATGCTCTTGAAGAAAATTAACAACTTGGGAAGTTCAGGCTGAACTTAAGTTGAAATGAGGAAGTAGGAAGAAGAACTGCACACAACATAGGTATTGCTGTCAGTCCTTCAGCAAATCTACATAATGCTTGGCTAGAGCAAGTTTGTTGATTATTCTCTGTAAGACAACCAAAATTTGTGGGTAGAACCTTGTGCAGAAGCTCAAAGTGCTCTCTTCTTGGCCTTTTTTCAGAATTCAGAACACTTTTGGAGCTGACTGCCTCCTTACAAAACCCTGAATCGACAGTGATGGTGGAGCCATTTCTTTGTGATGCCTGACATGTACCTTTCCTCATTCATCCTTCTATCACTGGGACAAGCACCAGCTCAACAGCCACCTCTGTCTCTCACTCACTCCTTTCACCTTCTCTGCTCACTGCTTTAGTTAAAACTCTTTGATTCTGACATAAATACTAAATATAGGAAGGGCTAATACAGGGTGAATGCCACTAAGATGGAAAACTAATGAAGAAAGGAAGAGAATTATGTGGAGAGGGTCACAAGAGCTCACTGGCTTCCAGGTTTCAGAAGAATGAAGCATGGAAGACAGACCAAAGCCAGGCCAGGGTAAGGTGATGAATGTAGCTTGCAGTCTTTATTCTAATACAGCAGAATTAGTACAGGCTATAAAATACTTGCTTCTGGCCAATCTCTCTTTCCTGAAAGGTGTACTGTTTTTCACTGACTAACAGACTGGAGCATCAAGAGAAGGTTGTGAGGGGAAGGGCATCTCAGATTTTATCATTTGCAACACAGGGAAAATCTACAAACCTCCTGTACTGGAGGAATGAGGAGGAGTTTGGTTAGGACAGGGCATACTTTGAATCCAAGAGGATTACTGACGTATAAACAGCTCTCCCAGTTGCTGCCGAGTGTCATACCTGCTTTTAGGTGCTTTTACTTCCTAAACTACCTTGTCTGTATGTTGAAATATTCAGGATGCTTAAAATGCTTGTAGATGCTCACACAGCTGAGTCACTACTAGGGTGTCAGCAGGACAATTACCTGTCATGTCTTTGAATTAATGCCAGCTCTCATGTGCCCAGTGTAGCTGTTCAGAGCTGTCTAAGCAGCAAAGCAATAGGATGGCTGTTTTAAGAAAGTCTGAGATTAACATTTAAAGCAATGCCCACAGTAGCGTGGTCATGTTTTGTACTTTTCATTGCTTTTCCAGTGCCACAAATGACATCTGAAGAGGATTTGGGATTTCACTGTGCGCCCTTCTTTCTGACTAATACCATTAATGAGTGCGGGAGGCTCAAGACAGCTGGAGAAAGTATTCTTTCCATTGGCAAACAACTATCTGATCTTGCACTGAAGAGACCAAGTTCTTCTTCCCCCATTCCAGATGGGGTCACACAATATCCCTCTTTCAAAACAAAACCAAAATCCGAAAGAACAGTGTGTCAAATCTCTCTACCAACTCTATTGCTGTTCCCTCTCTGAAAGTTTTAAGTTCTCTAATTTGGGACACAAACTATCCCAAACCCTTAGTTTTTTGACAGCAGTCCAAGTTGGAAGCCTACAAAAAATTATTGTGTCCAGATGCCTACTGTCTGTGGGGATGTAAATGCAACTGAACCAGCGTATTGCAGGGGGGTTGGAACTAGATGATATTAAGGTCCTTTCCAACCCTAACCATTCTATGATTCTGTGTTGCAGGCTCTTAGGTGGAGATTGCAGTAATGTTCCTGAAATGCTGAATTAATAAAATACAAAGTTGTTGGATTTGAATAAATGGGGGTGTTGCTCTCTGCCCTAATGTAATCCAGTACATATCAAAGTGACCCCTTTCCTTTAATAGCAGGAAGGAAATAAGATCTGTATCTCTTGGGAACATGCCTCTAAAACCAATTTGCAGTTGCATTTCTCTGACTCCTTTGAACAGTAAAGATTCATTTTCTCACTTTTTAGCCGCAGCAGCCTGGCTGTTAGATCACTCAGGGATGTTGTTTTTCTGTCACAGTCTCTCATTAACATCATAGCTTGGGTGTTGGTGCTCCTCTCCCATGTTTGGGTGCCTAATAAGGGTTCTTATCACCCCAAAACAGTTACTTTGGATCCCAGCCCAGCATGCGTGGGCACTGGCAGCATTTGGATATTTATAGGGATCTCTACTTCCTTCTTTTCTTTTGGCCACTTCTTTTACTTACTACAAGAATTCCTTGTTCCTTCCATGCTCCAGCAAATGCAACACTCCCAGGGTGGTGTCTGGGCAGGAGATGTTATGTATGTACCTTCCCAGCTGCTGGGACCAGTGCAAACAGGTACAAGGCAGCTGTGGCCTGCAAGGCACAGTTTAAAGAAAGAATAATAAAATTGAAAGGCACTGCCTTATTCACCTCCTTCCATCTAGTTTTGGGAGTTTACTCAGCCTCGTTGATTTATTGTGGTGTTAAACTCTGATACCTTGACATCTCAAGCACCATTTTAATGTGATAAGAGAGGGTCAAATGCCCTGAATGCTTTTCTGGTTGAAATTGTCCTCTGGGTCTATACGGAGCGGCAGAAGGGCAGACAGCATGGATTGGATCTTTCAAACAGTACAGTACTGCTTTTATTTTGATTCATTCTTTGAAAGGTGAATCAATAAAGTCTGATTCTTAAAGAGGTCTTTACAATTCCACTTAAACTTTCATCTCTTACTCTCCAGGTACTCATGGTAGAGGAGGACAGCAGCAGTGGTACTCGCTTGACAGCTCCACGTGTGCAGAGTAGCTCAAGGCACTTGCTGACTGATCAGCTGACGATGGGAATGCAGAGCAGCAAACTCCCCTTTGCCTTCCTTTTGTAGAGGCAGCGTCTGGATTTCTCTGTTCTACCCAGTTTTCCCTCCAAAACTTGCAGGAATCTGGTAACTTTGAGGCTGTCTCATTCTGAAATTCAGTTGAAATCTGTCAGTATGTCCCTACTGGGAGCTCAGCATCAGTAACAGTGATTTAAAAAGCTTTGTTGCTTTTGGAAGCCAGAGGAATAATCAAATATATCAGAGCTGCTGTAATCAAGACTTGGAAGAATGAGGTGGAATGGAGCAGAACTCTGAATTCATGGGTGGACAAGAAAAGCCTGCAGGGGACATACTTTGAGCATTTCTTATCAGAAGGCACGAGGAGACTAGATTAGGAGCCATTACTTAAGAGCCTGTAGCATCCTCTATGTCTCATTAACAGATGGTTCTAAGAGGCAACCGTGGAAATGCAAACTCGTGTGTTTGTGCTTGCTCTGCTCTGTGCCTCTTCTGGCAGCACTTGCTGGCATAATCTGTTGGAAATTAACCTTTTGCTTGAGGTATCATTACAGAGGCTGGTATAATTCATTCCATTCCCTGTGACAAATCTGTGCGTCTCTGGCTCCACACTCTTCCCAACAAGAAGGGAAACGCTGGCTGTAGGATCTCACTTGTGACAGGCAAACTTTCTTCTCCTGCTGTAAGTTTTTCTGTGCTTTCATTGCTGGGATTGTCCACACAATCCTTTACCCCAATTACCCATTGATTAGGGCTCCTCTGGTAATCTGCCAGATGCAGGTTTGTTACCAACAGATGGCAGAAAGCATTTGAGGTAATGAGAGAAAGGATAACGATTGCTGATCTGCATAATAATCAGCTTGTGAACAGGTTTCATGGTTTTTTCTGTTTCCACTGGCTCAAAGGTTGCACTGTCAGACAACCAGGCACCTTCTCTTAAATTAAAGATATAGTAATGGAAGAACCCATTTCTTCCAGCCACTGTTAAGATTTCTGAAGATACACATACTCTCCACCAGTGACATATTAAGATTTTATCCAGGGAATCATAGCTTGTGACCAGAGTGCTAGGAATGAACATTCAGTCCTCTTGCAATCAAGGCCTCTAACCAACTGATGTAGTCAGAAATACTTACTCTTCCCTCTTTTCTGAGACTGTTTTCCCCAGCTCTACCACAAGGCAAGATCCTTGTCACCCTTGGACCAGCATCACCTTTGCATGTCCAATGCCTGGTCTCAAAAAATTACTTTCCACTTCCATGTGTTTTGGAGTTCTTCAGCCCAATTCTGCTGCTTTATGCAATGAGACAGCTGCACAATTGCCACGAACAAATGGCATCTAGTCTACCTCTAAACTATTCTGGTGTCCTTACAGGAAGAAGTCTTCTCTGACATGCTCAGAGTTACTGGAGCGTTACACCTATGCTATGCAAGACCCGTAGTACAGATTTTTACTGTTTGAAATCTATGTGCATTTAGGCTGTTTCTATTAGTAACTGTCTCTTGTACAAGCCATATAGCACTTGCCCACAGGTCATCTTGGTGCCATTCACTGTGAATTTTGGCAAGGGGTTTGAGTTGAAGAGCTCTCTCAAAAAGTAGCCTTACACATGTGCAATAGGTGCTGATGCTGGGTTGTTCTCCATTTATTGCCCAGGTGGGCTGGTAGACACGGTGGGCAAGTTTCCATCAAACCCCTTTACTTTGTGAAATCCCTTTCTTTGTCTTGAAGCTTGGACTTGATTCCATGGAACAGTAAATGCAGATGATTTCCCTGAGAATCCTTTCTTTTTACCCTGGGTGCTGATAATACAGCAGCTCCCTACCAATTATCTGGAATGATGATGTTTATCCCAGTCTCATCTGTATCATGTGCAGCCGTAACACTTCTCACTAGTAATTTTAGTGTCTGAACCTTACAAGGCAATCACTATCTGCTCCTGTCAGTGTGTTGCAGCTGTATAATCTGGAGGGAAAGGGAAGATGGTTATTTTTAAGCTTACACTCAAAAGCACAAGGCTTTACTATTAAATCTTGATACTCTGCTATAGACATTGCTGTTGGTTACAGGATTTTCCTGTCCTTAGCCTGGTTTCTAGGGAAACAACGCCTGGGCATCTGAGCTCATGCACATTTGTTACATCCTTGTTTTGTGTGTGTTCATGTTTTCCCTCTACAATTTCTGAGTATATTTGCCATGTGCAATTTTAGTTGACACATGCATTGTAAAGATACTGGCTTCCTGTAAGTTACCTGAAAATAGGTGGTGGGGAGTGGCTCTTATTTGTGGCTCCATAGACAACGCCCAGAGTGTATGCTCAAAATTTGAAATTCTAGAGAATCTATGTGAAAGAAAACTTAGGGAAGCTGTGGCTAGAGGAAAAACTTCATCTTCACGCGTGAGTCCAAATGCTAATTCATATAACAACTGTCTTCTCTAATTCACCTTCTGCAACTGTTTGTGAAAATTAGTCACAGTAGTTACTGTGGGGGAGAAAACCCAAGGTTTTTGTATTTTTCAGACTACCTACAACTGTCCTAAAGTTAGTACCACTGCAACATTACAAGCCATCCTTGTAGGTGCCTGTGAGACACTTACTAACATGGTCTCTTTATTTTCGGGGAAGAGAACGGCTGAAGCATTTCCTGTGTTAGAAAGACTCATGTTCCTAAAGAGAGATGGGAGCTTTTACACATTCTGTTGAACAGGTGACCCCTGGTTAAGTTGGGCTTGCCTTACAGGGAGGGAGAAAAGCATGAGGCAGAGATTTCACATGCATCTGAGCTAGCATTCATCTCTTCTGCTTTGTGGATGACGCCAGTGGAAGAGGCAAGAAAAGAGAGAAGGTCTTTCATCTTTTGGTGATGGTGAGCTATTTAGTTTGCCGTATCCCAAGCTGCTGAGAGTTTGGATATATAAAGATAATGTGTTTTCCTAAGACAGGATCTCTCTTGGTGGAAACAATCATCATGACAAATGGGAGTCAACTGCGAGACTATGTGTATCCTGACAGCAGCATGCTGGGTGAAAACCAGACTTCTTGGAACTGATCAGAGTGTAAGTAAAAACAAGTGTGCGGGGGGGTGGTTTTTTATGTTTCTCCCAAAGGGCATTGTCTGTTAATACTACTTCTTTATTTGCTGTTACCCAGAGACCTGCCTGGTGTTAACTGATTCCAGGGTAATCAACAGACTTTAAGGTGCAGTATTGCTGCAGGGTTAATGATTTTCTGCCACGGCAAATTGGGGCACAGTGCAGCTGGACTGCTTCTTTGGGTCTGCAGAGGCCACGTAGGGGATAGTAATAGCACAGGTTGCCGGTAAAGGGCAGAGCCCTCCTTCTCAAAGGGCACTTCTTTAGCTGGGTTAGGGTGTGTGCATGGTGAAGGGTTGCTTTTCAAAAGAGCTGAAGTCTGGATTGTGTCCATCTCCCCCCATCCCATTCATCTTTCCAAAAGACAGTTACATTTGTTAGCTGGTAGAGCTGAGTTACTTGACTGCTGGCAGATGGTAATGCTGCTGAGCTTGGTTCCTCCTGAGGGAGGTTGAGCAGGACTGCTGCTGCCACTGAATTCCCAGGAACCACATGTAGGTTGAGGCTGTCACACTAGTTACAATGCTTCACAAAAGATGTACTGGAGCTTTACGTCAACCTTTCAAGTCAAGGAATGGAAGGTGAGCATTTATTTAAGGGACAAATAGAAGTACCTCTACAGTACGCAAACAAAAACAGGGGCTTTAAGAGCATCCTTTATAAGTTTCCTTGAAAGTGTTCTTGAGGCTGCTGTGCACTCTAATGTCATTTCAAGCCCATACAAGACCAAAAATGCTGCTCTTTAGCAGGTAAAACAGATGCTCAAATGAATGAGGCTGCCTTGCTTAAGGCAGTGTGTTCAATGAAGCAGTATCCAGAACCTTTCCTGCTGGCAAAAGGGAGGCTAAGCTTAGAAGCCACTGAGCTGCTGTTAACAGCTTATCACAGTTACTTTCTCTCTGCTGTTATCCTGGCTTTCACTCCTGGCTTTGGTCCACTTGGTAACACTGTGCACCTTCTGTGAAAGACGTCCTGTGCAGTCTTTTTTATACAGCAGAGAGGTGCAGGGTTTTATGTTCAAAAGCAGTTGATCTGTTTGTTGTTGATCACAGTACACCTAAATGCTTCCTCTGGCCTTAGCCTCTTGCAAATGAACATAACCAAAAGGAGTGAGAGGGATTAGAGAATAGGTAACTCACTTTTCTGCATGTCTCTGATCCTGATTTCATGTGCTTAATCCAGAGTGCTGCTGAACACCTGTGTTTGCTGCTGCTGAAACTGGCTCTCAGCACTCTTAAGAAACAAATTGCAGGAGTTTTATTCTTTATCCAGTCCACCTGCTTCCAATTCTTCCTTCCCTCCTTCTATGGAAACCCTCAGCAATGCCACTTTTAAGGCTTCAGAGGGTCAAACTACAGCAAAAGCATTGTCAGTGACTTCACAGAAAATAGTGGTTGGCACATGGCATCTCTAATTCCTTGTAGTGCTTAACTAGTTTGAGAATGCTGAGCTATTCACTAGCACACATAACAACAGTACTGTGTGGTACTTCAAAGAGGGAATTTAAACTCCAATGGTCCTACTGAGATATTTTATTGCCTTCAGCTTGAGATCCTTTCTTCCTAGTGAAGATGTCTGGTTTCATAGGTGCAGGTTGCTTTATTTACAGATGGCATGCTTTTCATGTATCTTTGAAGGGACTCTTTCATAGCAGCCCCAGCTCTAGAGTGAATCCAAGTGAGTTTTGTGTGATGTGGTGGCTAATTCAGAGAGAGGACTGGATACTTGTAGAGGCTAATCTTTCTCTTTAATAAGAGCTAGGAAGCATTGCAACCATGAATGGTGTAAGTGTTTGGGTCCCCCACAAAGCATTCTACTCCGCTGTACATCCTGAGTCCTGGATGGGCTGCGGTGAGGCTTCATCAGCCTCTCAGTGCTCAGAAGCTCTAGGTAAGTGCTAAGAGCTGCAGAATAGGGATGATGCAGCTAGTGTATAGGCAGCAAATTAAACTGAGGTGTGTGAACTGATTAGGATCCTTCTGTCCCTCCCCAAAGTTGTTGCCTTGCAGTGGTGTTGGCTGGGGAGGATCTGAGTAGATGAGAAAAATCAGTGCTCAAACTCGTAGAGAGCAATAGCTGTTAATCTCATCTTGGTCCAGGCTGAACAGCTCTCCTATGTAGAAAAGATGTTCTGAAGGTAAAGACCATCTTATCTCTTGATAGCTTACAGGAGATACCAAAGAACACGCCATGAAATTAACTTTGATACATGATGGTGGTGGAGGAGCAGCTGTTCCTCTTTACCATCTGATCCTGCAATGGGGATGCTGCTCCACACTCAAGGGAGACATGGTGGATGGAAGGGGATTGCTCCATAACTATCACAGTTTAATCTGCCAGCACATATGAGAAATGCCACAATTCTAGTTTTTGTTCAGTATAGCTCTGTTTCCTGCTGTTAGTTGCTGACCTTACTAAAGAAAAGTTTGGGAATCCATTTTTAACTGAGTATTGATATTTTATCCCTCCCCCTCTCTTTTTAGTATGATACAGAGTGAAGGATTCTTCATGTAGTCAACACCTTTTTCTCAAAACTGATGTAAACCAGAACCAAAGAAAATAGCTCATGATAATTTGCTATTTTTAAATGTTTGTATTTTTCTAAGGTGTTAAAAACTTAGTACATCTTCCTGGTTCTGATACTTGCCTACTCTGTGGCCTTTGAGTCACATTGTGATATGGTAAAATGGGAAGAATGATACCTGTGGCAGATGGCTGCGTGATTATTTCAGGCTTTCAGAGGAAACAGGAATAAAAAACAGGCTTATTTCTGAGTCAGAAAAAGCTCCAACACCATTGACATGAAGAGGATGGGGGGAAGAAGGCTCCTAAAGAAAGTGCGTTGGAGGTTTTCTGTCCTCTGCCTGGATTGCTGCCAGAGCTGGTGATGGAATGAGCGCTGTGACAGATTAAAGTTACACTAATCCAGATCATCCAGAAATGTGAGACCCCCAATCATGCACGGGGAGGCCAGAAAATTGCACTGCTGGCATTCCAAAAAAGGGAATACTCTTTCCTAATCTTCCACTGGAACTATCATACTGCAATCAGTGACCTCACCGTGAGCACTCAGTAAATCCTTGGTGGTTTCTTGCTGCTTTTGCTTCATGTCCCAATTCCTCAAAAATTGAGGAATACTTTAAAGGCTGCAGTCTGGGGGCAACTCACCTGTTTGGTGTTTAGTGGATTAATGCTGCTGCTCCCTCAGATGTATGGCTTGCTGGCACATTGATCAAGATGAGCTTAAGGCTTTGAAAATTGTTATTTATACAAGCAGCACCTGCAGTGGTTGTCCAACTGCCCTAAGCTACAGGCTTGGGAGTAGAGGTATGTTGCTTGAGCACTATCAAACAATTCCTGTTGCACAATCTCAGCAGGGCCTGGACCTACACTGGTCTCTGAGGCAGTGCTGCCATGGGCAGCTTTGTTTCATTGTTTGAATGTGTTGTGATTGAAATAATGTTAGTATGAGCTTCCTTTCCGTGCCCCAAACACGAGTGTGTGGTCAGTTTTTCCTGCTTCTTTTTTCACTTGAGCTTGTGCTTATCCTCTTCTTGGGGTGTTTTTACTGCATTACAGCAGGGCATCATTTTGCATATTCTGAGACACCTCATGCCTGCATTATTTTGTCTTTTATTTTAATCTGCCCAGGAGAGCTATTCTCTCTGGCAGATAGAATGGTTTGGGCTTCAATCTGGGCTGATGCTACATGTGAAATGCAATTGTAACGAGTCAAAATGCTGGACTAGATGACCTTTGAAGGTCCCTTCCAACCCAACCTATTCTATGGCTCTGTGAAACTAGAGGAAGGAGGGATTCTGCTCTGAGTGTTGGACGTGCTGGGACCAAACAACTTTGTGCATATACAAGAAATAGCACCAAGTGCTTCACTTGCAGTCATGTGAGTTTCTTTGGCAGTCTCCTCCTGCTTTCCCTTGTTCTAATAAACAGCAAACGCACTTCCACCAAAAATCTGTGCAGGACTGGTTGACTTTCATTTGACTCTCGGGTGCAAACAAGAGCAACATCACTGTGGGCATAGCCTATAGATTTTCCCCTGGTGGAATAAGGAGGTAGATTATGCATCTTTTGTTAGCTTTCATGAAATAGGAACAACTATAAGAGCAAAAACTGTAGCAAAGCAATGAAAGGATGCGGTGCTCCTGCATGTGTGTTTAGATGTTGCAGCTCAGCTGTGATAGGCACGATTCTGAGGCTGAAAGCCTCAAGATCTGCCAGCAATCTTGCCACTCAGAGACCAGGCCTCTAATACCACGAGAGTGAGAAATCTTGACACTTAAAAAATTAGGTTCTTTTGCTTCAGTTGTGGGCCTCCAGCATTTTTAATGCTTTCTTTTATGGCAGAGGAGGTCAGAAGCTAACTTCGAAAATACGAGTGTTCCATCATGATCTGCTTTCAGAGTCTGGGCTTTAAAAAAGAGGAAAAAGTAAATGGTAAAAAGAAGGATGTGAGAGATGGTGACAGTGACAGTTTCATCTTTTGTCAAGCTCTTCAGTACAGTGATCATGTGAGGAGACACAGCCCTCATCTAAAAGTGGTCATACAGCACAGCCACAACATGTAGTGTGACTGCACGTGCAATACATGGTGATGCCACGTGGCTCCCCAGGTCCCTCAGGCTTGCCTGTGGGGGCCCACATCCTCGTAACTTCATGCCTGTTTCTGTGTAACTGACACCCTCTGCCTTTTGCAAGAAGAAATGTTAATGCCATTTCCTAACTAAAGCAGTGCCATTTTTTTCCCCTAATGAGCCCCTGCCAAATGCTGTATCTGAAAAGAATCTTTATTGTGTGCAAATTTGCCTCTGCAGCTTACAAGCTGATTGATCCCCTGCGGGTCAAGGGGAGAGTGCCAGGAAAAGGAAGAATTCACTTCTGCCTTTTCAAAACTAATCCTGAAACACAAGTGATCAAATGCTGGAAAGTGTTTCTTTATATTTCTGAGAACTATGAATATAATCCAGTGCAGCTGTTGCATTAGTGTGTCCCTTCTCCTCCTCCAGCACCACATCGGGCCCCTGTGTTTTGAAGACCTATACAGGAAACCTCCACACCTGACTGTACAAGATGTTTCTGCTTGCAATGAAATTCAGCAAGACCCAATGCTCTGGATTAGTAGTATTGCCTTTTGTGCTACAGAGGGTCCTGTTAAAACTTTGTGTAGGGCACTCTGGCTTCCCCTGAACAGCAGCGAAGTAGAAGGAGATGCTTAGAAAAGGGAGTTTCACCCTTGTTTTGTTTGGGGCACTGTAGCTTCTCGGTCTTCAGCACTAGAATTGAGTGTTCTGTCTGCTGTAGACTTTGTCCCGAATTAAATTGATTTGCAAAAAGCAATGAGGGTGGGGGAAGTGAAGGGAAAAAACAATCTGGTGCAAACAGAAATAATCTGCATGTGCTATTGCACCAGGATATATTTGCTGCAGTTGTGTGGGAATTTCTTCTTCCTTTCCTAAAAGAGAGGAAAGGAAGGGAAATATCCACCATTTTCCTTTCGTTTAGCTATGTTTTTTAAATTAAAAGAGAGATTTGGTAAGTCTGGCTGCTTTTGCAACCCCCACTATAACAAGTCAAGCTGCTTACAAAGCTTACAGGCTCCTCTACCTCTCCAGTGGAGAAATCTATAGCTCTGGCCCTATGGCATGTTTTAGAGGCGGTAGGGATGTTAATGCCACAATCTTGGCCCCTTTCCAACTGGAGTAATTACATTCTGCTGACCTGAAATTCTTCCTGCTTTAACACAAGGTCACTTTAGGCACCAAGAGAGCCAGGGCTGCAACCCAGTGCCCTGCTTTGCCCTCCCCTGGTCTATCCTCCAGTCCTCAAAGGAACAGAGGGCTCCTTGCTCACTCTAAAGTACCCAGTGCCCCGTAAAAATTGAGCTAAGGAAAGGGGTCTGAGCAAATCCCCTGAACTGCTGTCATTAGGTTTTGAAGTGTTGACCCGATATCCCGCTTCCTTTGATAAGTCAGGGGCTGGTATTTTTGACAGACAGTGGCTCTTTTCTTGTTCTCCCTTCAACCCCTTTTGGAGCCAGTGTGGCACAGCTAATTCACGGAGGAAATTACATTTATTACTTTCCTAGCAAATGCGCCCTCTCTGCAGTGTTGTTTCATGCCGTGTAGGGCAGATGCAAGTCAGCCAGCCCATTTTCCTAATTTCATTTGGAAGGATCAAGAGACACCATGCTGGTCTCACGGGCTGGGGGCTCGGTCTAGAAAGAAAAGGCGCAGCAGGCGCCCGCATTGATGGAATCTATGGCATCGCCCCAAATGTTGGTTGTCCAGAAACCAGAGAAACCTCAAGGACAAAGTGTATCCTTCCAAACACAAAACAAACTGCCCCAAGAGAACCAAACCAGCCCCTGTGACGGCCCTGTTTGGGAGGAAGGGAGCTGGTGTTGGGGCAGTAACTCAGCTGTTGGTTCAGTGTCCATCTGCTTGTGCTGCCTTTGCCTTCCCATTCTGCAAGGCAAAGCTGACAAAACCCTTGACCAGGAAACTCTGATATTCAAGGCAAATCTTTTTGCATGCCATGTCTGCACACTCTCCTCTGTGACTGTGCACAGATTTAAATCTCCAGCTACTAATCCCACAGGTCTTTGTGTATTAATTCTTTACAGTGCCTCTGTGCTTGCTTTCCCCTTATGCCTAGCCTTTCTTTGATGTCCCAGCTTGCAGGTTTTTAGAATGACACAACCTAGGAAGGATTGGGAGGTGAGGGGGGAGCATAAAATGTGGAAGAGATGTGCTTCAGGCCAGCTTTAGGACTGTTTGTGTTGTAAGAATGTTTTCAACCAAAATCGCAGAGTTACCCACATCTACACTTTGTTTTCCTTTTACCCTCTTTTGCCTTTCATTTTCATTGGCTGTTTTTGATTGATAGGGAGGAGGTGCTAGAAAGAGGCATGGTAATCATACCTGACATAATGATACAAAGGTGGTTTGGGCAGGCATCAGGCTGCTCTTTCAAGCTTCCTTGAAGTGCTGTCAAAACAAAAGTTACAGGACTTATACTCAAATTTGTTGTAAAAAGGGAGCAAACATCCACACTGCCTCCACCCCAGCCTGAACTTCTTAACACTTGTATGGGTGTAAGACCTAATTCGGTCCTCTGTGAAGGTTTAATCTTCAGAGAGGAGGAGACTAGATTTGATGTCTCTTGAAACACATAAGATAGAAGTGCTGGGACAAAGTGAGGTCTACAAATAGCCATGAAATCGCATTAATAGCATACATCTAAATAGCATACCTAAAGGTTAAAAAGACAGGTCTAACAGGGAAAGCAGATGACCACCTAATGTTAAAGCTGTGTTTGCAAACGTATTAACCCAATTTTTAACCTTGCAGTCAACTGCCTCAAAATACTACTGCCTCTGGCTTAGAGCCAAAGCATCGCTATACTACATGGGGTTACAATAACCTATAAACAGACAAAAGTAGAAAACAAAAGTAGAGATCAGCATATTTGACACCCCTGTTTGTGTTCTCTTGCTATTCTGTTTGTATCGTCAGTATGTGATGCAGTCCCCCATAAGCCAAGGCAGAGATGAGTGGCATGTCTTGTGCCTGGGGTGGGTGGCTTTGGGGTTTTTGGGTATGCCCAGCTGTGCCATGGGGCATCGGTCAGAGATGGGACATGAATGGGCTTCTCGCATTGTGCTGGCTAGTCACTGCACCATTTGGGCCTTACAGCTCTTCCCCTGGTGGCACCAGGCTTCAGCAGATAATGGACTTGATTAAAAAGCTCCAGTTTAGGAAGTGGTGATGAGGCTGCAAGACTGACTAGGTAAAGAGAGGGCATGTTTGCTGGCAGGCAAGAAAGCAAGGCAAGGAAGAGGGTGAAGTCTGCAGATGGGAGAATTAGTGCCTGCTGTTTGTGGGGCAAGGGCAGAAGGAGCTGCCTGCCAGAAATCTGGTGCTGGCAGAGGGATACATACGCACACGGGCGCACACGGAAGGAAGCATGTGTGTATTCATGGGTGCATATGGCTGAGTCCATGTGCTTAGACATGTGGCATGTATATGCAAATCCTTTGTATGTATAAACATACCAGGAAGAGGTCTGCCTTTTCAGAAGTGCTTCACAGCTTGGACTAAGCTAATACGTTTCGTCCACGCACCTTGCTTTGTCAGGAAGAGTTGAGTTCCTTCTGCCCTGCCATTGCAACCCTCTGAGGAGCAAACAGCAGTTACCCTGGGACACGTTTGGTCTGATGTGTCTGCGCAGGGGAGCGGAGCATGAAGCCCGAGAGATGCAACGTGTCCTGCTCAGCACACATGTGGGAAGCCAGGATCCTAAGGGATGGAACGTGTCCTGCTCGGCACGCATGCGGGAAGCCGGGATCCTGAGGGATGCAATGCTAACACTGACACCGGCGCTGCATCAACACTGAATTTTAAGAGCAGCCTCAAGGCTGGGCCTGAGGCCAAGTTTGCCTACTGTCCACACTCGGGACTGGGCTGAGGGTGAACCAGTGAGTGTGTGCAGGGGGAGCGCCTTGAATGAGCTCTGTGTATTTACTTGCGGCGCAGGCAGGTCCCTGCGTGCCGTGCCTGCCCCATCTGCTCTTGCGGCGATGGCACATGAGTGACAGGCACACAGAATACCCCAGGCTCTGCCTCAGTTGTCACCTGCCACAGGGGCAGCTGGGATTACAGCTCCACTGCAGCTGAAGACTGGTCCAGCCTCAATCCCCTCCCTGGTTTGAGCTGCTCAGGTGCATGTTCTTGCAGCCGTGTCACGTCAGGAAATGCCTTTACCCCTTTTGTAGTTCATTCTCCTGACACAGGTTCCTACAAACCACCCATCACTGCTGGGACCTTTGAGGTTCCCTGGATGGGACACAGCTTTGTGTCCAGTACCATTGTAGTGAGGTGCCTCAACACGTGTGATGCTGTACTTGAAAGGCAGCATGTGCTGTGTGTACTGAAAATCACTGTTCAGGCATGGCATAAAGTTTTTCAGTGACCCAATAGAAAAGTGTATTGAACTAAGCATAGAAGCATAAATAAAAGATAATTTACCCATAAGATGCATGAACTGGAAAATATGCATGTCAGCCAATTCTTCTCTGGCGTGAGCTCGATGTACTGATGTTCTGCATCGGCAAATTGCGAAATAAGTCATTTTTTTTCTCTAAAGTTCAGTTTATTCTGAAGAAATAGGCACCATACATCTGGCCACAATTATATTATTAAGAGAGGAACAAAATAGAGACTTGGAATTTTAGTTTTAGTTGTTTAGGCTCAGACATGAACTTGTTTAGGTTCCTCACCACTCAATCTCTCTTGTTTTTTAAGATCTTTGAAACTCTAAAAGCCACAAAAGCAGACAAATCCTGCATGGATATCCAGCAGTGTTCCTATTAAAATGGCAGTGTTACACTGCATAAGGACATGTCCAGAAGCAGTTTACTAGGATTTATGGCCCCACTTCAAACTTCAAGTACTTTGGTGAACTGGGGATGAGTTCAGTTTCAAGTCCTACAGCTGTCCCCAGGCTTTACTTACTGATGGGTTTGCCATGACAAAGAGGAAACCTTGGAGCCAAACACAGAGCACAGGCAATGAAGGCAGGTTAGAAAACACAGAGCAGAGCTTAAAAGAATCATATCAGCCATTAAGCACTTGTGAAGCAGATAGTAATAGGCAGTGGTGGCATAAGAGTACCTGAAATATCCCTTTCCAGCCCTTGGATGCACCCTCATCCTTTTCTCATGCATAAACTGGAGCTTTGTCACTTCTCAAGGAGTGCGTCATGGAGAATACAGCAGCAGTTCCTTGGGTCTGAAGGGTGCTTCAGGTGAGATGGGCAGCCCTGAGCTGTCTTAGCATGTGCGTTGGGGTGGTTGCTGGCTCGTGATATCCCATTCCTAAAGAGTGACCCAATAGACAACTCATACTAGTGAAGGACTTGTCTGCTGTAAGTTTAAGATTCATGGATCGTAAAAGGATCATCCTCCAGCTTTTCCTCTTATTTATGCAACTTTAAAGCTTGTCCTACCCAGCGTCTGAGTGGCCCCATCTTCCTCTGCCGACAATAGCTAGAGAGGGTCACAGGCTGGGTGATCAGCGCCAGGCTGTTCCTGTGGCATTAGAAAGGCTCAAGGCATTCTGTCTGTCCCTGTTTTGGGGAAAACTGGCTTCTTTGCGTGAGTCTTGGTTAGAAGTTGGATTTGAATAGATTCAGCTATAGCAGGACTTGGCCATATTTGTTGTTCTGGGCACAGATTTTCTGAAGGACTGCAAATGAGGGGGTACAGTAGAAAGAATTACACATGTTAGAATACATCTCCTTTAACACTGTGTGAAGTTCCTAGTGTCATCTGAAAATCTAGATTTAAGGTCTTTGTGTTTTCCATGCTAAGCCTTGGTTAAATTTGCCAACAAGACCCTCTGCTTTCTGGATCGCTCTAGTGCAAAAGATGTTAAAGCAGCATCAGGGTGAGCTGCAGCAGCATCTGGGTGATAGAGCAGACTTGAATGAAATTCTCCAGAATTGGAAATTGGAAGTGCTGTAGAAACTGTAAGGAATATTGCCACCCACCAGACAGTGCATGGAGCCCAGTTGCTGTTTCTAGCCCCTGGCAAAACAAGACAGATGCTCTTTGGACAAGCCAGGTCCTTCTCTCCAAACTTGTCTCAGGCTGCCTGCAGCTGCTGGCAAACTACAGACCCAGTGCATTACTTGGCATGCCTGCTTCCCAGCAAAGGATTGATGTGGGGATCAGAGCTTAGGAGGTGCAGCCCATAGTGCCACTGTGAGTTGGGTAGGTTCTGCCCTTGAATACGCAGGCATTAAAAACTGATTCGTGGTAAGAAGAAGGAAAAAAACCAATCCTAATCCCAAACACAAAATTTTATAAGAAACTGTTACAAAACAACTACCAGGAAAACATCTTGCCTGTATTTAAACAGGGAGAAGAGGCCAGACACTAGCCTGGAAGGGGAAGATATCAAACATGCAGGAAGCAGAGGGAGGTTTAGCAAGCTTAAATGGCCAGTGGGTTAGAGACAACAGTGAGCTGAGTGAGTGCTTCCAGCCTCCCTGGGGGAAGGGGCTTTCGGAGCAGTGCAGCCTTCCCTGTGAAGGGCAATTTCAGGAAAGAGGGGCAGAATGGACTGTTGCTTGTTCATTCTTGCCTTTGAGCACACCAGAGGAAAGCCGTCTGCGTCAGTTCCCTTCTCACTGGTCACCATCAAGTCAAGGCTGCAACAAGATGTTTTGGCACCCCAGGTATGTGGCACACATTCATTCTTCTACCAGTTCTTCCTTCTCTTTTGCCAGGCTCCTGCCAGCTGCTGACACTTACTGCTAATCCCCCTCTGCAGACCTCTTCTGGGAGCAGCAGGTATGCCAAGAGCAGCTGATGGGCTTGAGCATACGTGCTCTCCCTGGCAGTCCTTGCTTGAGCTGGCTCTCAGTAGAGGGTGGGATGCAGAGCTGAGAACTTCCACATCACCAAAACATGAGACACTTCCATTCAGTCTAATTCATCTTATGTCAAACCGGAGGCATGAAAGCAAATTTTAATGTATGTGCCAAACACTGTAAGTCCACAAGTCTGTGCACGACACCCTCCCTCCCCCTACAGTACACGCAAACTATTTCCAGATTGCAGATATAGCTGTTAAACTGTCTTCATTATTTGTTTGGCCTAAGTAAAGGGTTAGGTGCCTGAACAGAGAGTTTGGGAAGCTGGGTTCAGGTTGCAAACCCAGAAATTCCCACTCTCCTCTCCTATTTAGCCTAGAAATACACCTTCCTCCCCCCGCCCCCCCTTAAATAAATCGCCATTCCCAGGAAAACCTTAGTTTTGATTGTGCTGAACAACTTCGTTCCTGCCTTGCTGAAAGCTCACCTAACACATTCCCTCCTTCATATGGGGTTAAAACCCATTACACTTGGTGCTGAGTATACCCTGGTAGCATCTCAGGTCTGTTTTCAACAGTACACAGGTAATAATAAATATTCCTTTATCTTTTCTTAATCTCCCAATATTTGTATATCACCTTTCTCTTTGCTTTGTCAGCTTCCCCACGCTGTCTCCCTAAAAAAACCCTTTTCCCCTTTGCAGTGTTTGTGATGGAGTTACTCATCTCTCCCAAAGTCTTTCCTCAGAGTCTTGCAGGAATATCGGCTGTGTTTGTAGGGACTTCCTCATTTTGGAATGTATTTTGTTGGAGCCTCCAGGCCCCTCTCCTCTCCCAGAGTATTCTAGCCCTGAATAGTTGATCTCATCTGAAACCAGGCATCCAGCTCCATCAGATGAATTTGTACTTTATAACTGTCAGTTTCTGGCATTTGCCCATTGTGGAGATGAGCAGGGCTCAGCCACTGGCCACATCTGGAGCAGGCTGAATCTGCCCCACAGTGCTGTGCCACAGGGACAGCCTAGGTCCAGCTCTCCTATGTTTTTACTTTCCCCAGAGGAATCTGCCTCATCCTGTCCTTCCTGGTTTACCCATGTCCTGTGCCATTTTGCTAGAGCCTTGTTTTATGCTTACCCAGTCTATAATGTGCTTATGTGGCACAGCAGCATCACTGTGTGAACTCCTGGTGGGTTTGGGGCTGCCACTGTGCTTGGGAGTGCAGACCCAAAGCAACAGAGAGCATCAAGACCACTTTGGCTATAGTAATTGAGACTCCCAGAGCAAAGTTGCACAGATCAGTGCTGCTGGATTTCATGGGAACCAATGTGTTCAAATATGGAAAGAAATGAGAAGAAAAATGTATGTGATGATACTAAGGCCAGAAGGATGTAGCTCAACCCAAGGTGAAACCTGGAGGAAGGAAATACTGGTGGGATACGAGAAGTGATTTTAAATTCTTGCAAACAAGGATACCTTTTGTGACCATGGCCCTTCCTTCTGCTCCTACCAGCACTCTGGCAGTAACAGCTTGGGAGTCTGAAATCAGTTTCCAAACCCTTGACCTCTCAGTGTGAAAAAGCAGCAGCAGGAGGAGGTGGATTTGCTGGGGATAAAGCTCTTATCCACAAACTGTTTATAGTTTAATATCAATCTAAAGACAAAGATAGCCATAAATCCATGGGAAGCACCTGTATTCTGTGTCCATTCTAATAACAAATGGGATGTGTGCCAGGCGAGTGGACTGTGGGGTGGCTGGGCTCTTACTCCGTGAGGTTTGCCAGAAAACTGGGTGAATTACAATTAGACAAAAATTAGATTATTCAAGCATGTACTATTGCATTTGTGTTTATCTGGATCGATACAGCTCCTTCGTAAATCTAAAATATTTTGTTAGTTGTTTGAAATTAGGTTTTGTTCTCAAAATTGGTACAAAAAAGGCAAAGAAAGCATAAAATGAAATGAAATGTTTTGATAGGTATAACTTTTCCTGCCTTTATTCCTACTTTCCCCCACTCTGTCTGGCATGTCCTATTTGCAAACACAGTTAGGATAGACAGGACAGAGAACTGGTAAGTTCAACAGCAGGAGGGTTGGAACTAGATAATCTTAAGGTCCTTTCCAACCCAAACCATTCTATGATTTTAGGATTCTATGATTCTATGATCAAAAGATGACTTTTCTACCCAATGCTGAATAATTGCTTGCTTAAGAGTGTTTACCCTCGTCCATGAGGCATCTTAAAATGTGTCCCAAGGCAGGCGTCTGCCTCATTGTTCTTTATGGGCTGTTCACATAAACTGTTCTGGGGGATGCAAACCCAGGTCTGATCATATTCTCAGAAGCCCCAATCCCCCTTTTCTTGGAGATCAGTAGCTAACTGTACAATATCCACCTCTAGTCTTCAGATGCTGTTCTTTCTCCCAGGAGACCTGTATATCTCTGTTTCTGGTCATTTTTCTAGCAATATCAACTACTCCACAGTTCTGAGTCCTGTAGTACGAAAGCCTGGAGGACTGGTCAGCCTCATGGCTGTATGCCTGTGCTTGATGGGAAGTTATGTGCCAGAGAGCAGGGCCTTTGTGCTCCTGGTTAGGAGATGGTGTGCTATAAGAACCGCAACATGAATGTATTGCTGCTCTGGGGCTGTGCTTTCCTTCAGGAACTTAGAAGAATGGGAGTAAATGGTATTACATGTCAGTAGTTGGCAGCTGACCATAGCAAGGGTTCCAGGGACCACCTGCTTGTCTGAACTGGTTTTTTGCCAAGAAAGGTTGAACCAGATGATCACTGAGGTCCCTTTCAACCTGGTATTCTATGATTCTTCAGTGCACAAAAGTGACAAGTTCTGTAGCAGTGTCTATGTCTGCCCAAAGTTCTGTGACAGTGAACACACTGGGTTTGATGGCAAGATATCTGAGCCTTGGCTGCTCCTCGAAGCCTGGTCGTGCCTTCCCCAGTCATCTTCTTCCCTTTCCTTTTTCCCTAGAGTATTGCAGCATGTTACAGGGGAAATCTGCTGAACAAAGTGATCTTCCATGCCAGGGCAGGGTCTTTACTGCCTCCGATGACTTTGGTGCTGGGCAGATGATGCCATGGCAGCATGGGTGACTGCTCTGACCTGGTGTCTCTTGACACTTGTTCCAGGGCACTTCTCTGCCTCTATGGAGTGTGCAGAGACAAAGACCTGCTCTTACAGTGCCCTGTCCCTGAAAAAGTGCCCAAAATTGTAGAGAAGGACAAGTTGGCCCTTTGAGGAGAATTCACTGGTCCTTCCTCCTACTGCTGTGTGCTGCCTCAAGTGACAAAAGCCCTCCAGCTCTCCCATGACACTGCAGCAGCATAGTCACCTGCCAACCTGTCTGTGACCTGAGCTACACTCCTCTGAAGGCATTTCACCAGCCTGCCATGGCCTGGTACCAAATATGCCCCTTTGCCAAATATGCCATGAGAACTGTGATCTGCCTGAGGCTGTGTGTACCTACCTTAACATGGGCCCTGCAGGCTATTGTCTCACTTTGGCTTCTCCAAGCAGCATCAGGGACTCTTCAGTATTAGATTGCCCCAGATGTTGCTCTTTCCTGTTCCAGCCTCACCCCTTCCCTCCACATGACCCTAAACATCTGGAGCATCTTCCATACCCATGTCAGCCAGAGAGCACAGGGCTCTCCATGGTGGGTGTGTTCCCGACTTCTTGCTGCTTAGGAAGCACGGGGCTGAGCCGAATGGCTCGTCGTCTGCAATGCAAGTAGCATCTCCCCCTCCCCACCCCCAGACAGACCCAGATGCCAGGGTCGGCAAGCGAGGGCACCACGAAGGGACCTGCCAGCTCTGCCACTGCAGCTGCTCCCTCTGTTGCTGGCAGCTGGGCTTGAATATTCATGGCAACAAAAGATTAGCACTGTGTGTGCTTGGCACTGGAGACAGATAAACTTTCTTGAGGTGCCGGTGGCTCTGTTCTCATCCCATTCAAAGGGCTCGCTCCCTCTCCCCCTCTCCACTTGTCTGCTCCATCGACCAGCTGATTCTCTTGCTGTATAAATGGCCTCTGTTGGGAGAGGGAGGCGAGCAGCTTGATTAAGCATTCAGCAAAGTGGTTCGGAGTCCAGACAAACTAGCGTGGATCTTGCCAACACTTGCACTCAGTTGGCACTGAGGAAAGCCAGGAAAAAAGCTTGTTTGTAAATGGGCGAAATTTTGCAAGGCATCGGAGTGGACTTAGGAGCTGCTATCCCCTGCTCAAGTCACTTAGACATTTATGACCACCATTCCCCCTGACTTTCACTGAGATTTAGGGGTTTGGGTGTTTAAAGAACATTCAAGAACAAGACTTAGACCTCACAGTTACTTGGAGACTTTTCAATTTCACCTCACCCCATCACTGATGGATTTAAAGTACTGTAATACTGTCTGCCACTTCTCCCTGCTCTGAACAGGTCTGGAAATAATAATAATTTTTAAAAAGTCACATTAAGGATTGATATCAAATTGTTGGTGCTGGTCAGAAGTGGAAAGGAACTCTGTTGCTTTCCTACATTTGCCATTAGGTTATTATTTGTGAAAGGAGCCTGGAGTCATGGCAAATTTGTGATGCTGGTGAAGTTGACAGCACAGGATGCTGGCAGCTTCGAACACTGCCTCGGATGAAGGGATGGACCAACCTAGGCAGAAAGAAAATGTGAGCTGGGAGTGTGATGTGAAGCACTCCTGTGACAGTCCAGACCTTTACTTACCCTACATTTCAACCACTCTTTGTCCCTTTTTGGCATAAATTTTCAGTCCTCCATGATCTGGCAGAGATGGGTCACGTTTAGCCCAGAGCATGTGGGTTGCTCACGCTTGGAAGGGAAACCTGCAAGGGTATCAGGCAAACAGTGGCTGGAGGTTGAAGGAGGATTTGTTACGACCAGAAGCATTCAGAAGCAGGCAGAAGTGGCTGGGCTGTTGGGCTATCTTGCTCTCTTACCCATTACATCTTCCTTTCCTCACCCAGGCAAGGCTGGTGGCAGCTGGTGGCAGGGTGAGAACTGTGACTAGCTGAGCCACTTCATTGCTTCAGTGGCCCTGCTCAGGCTGTGGTGCTGCAGCTCTCCCTTGGGAAGCACGTTGCTCTCTTCACGTGCCATGCCAAGAGCTGAGGTGCCCAACTGAGGCTTCTCAGCTTCCCACAGCACTTCACATTAAAGGTTAGACTTTCTGATCATCAGATGAGTGCTTTGTCACAGTTAGTCCTTGGTAGATGGAGCAAACTTATCCCCCCAGATTTAAGAGAAGGTATCTTTTCAGTCAGTGGACGGAAAGCAAATCATCTGAATTTCTGGTAATGATGGTCACCCCTTGGGCTGTTAAATGGCTGTTGTGGGCTGGGAGGCCAGGTAAGGCTTCTCAGCTACTACATATTGCTCTCTTGCTTTGAGGATTAACTTGAGGAGATGTAACATAACATTGTGCTGCTTCATTCCCAAGCACCAGCAG
>NW_009919495.1:39401-50180 GCF_000696875.1 Nestor notabilis
CAGGAATTTTCTCATCTCTTCAATATCCTTCTTTTTTTCTCTCAAGCCCCAGTTAGGATCTCAAGAGTTTTCCTTCAGCAGATTGTCATTTCCTTCTCCTTCCAATGATTTTAACAGAGCTCTCCATTTTCCATTTGCAGACAGGGAGCGTTTATCACCCCGTGCATTAGCTGGCGCCTTCCCTAGCCCATGTGGCCACACAGTGCAGCATTTGTCACTGTCATATTCTGGGCCATGGAAATGCTTCTCACCTTCTCATCCATGCTGTGTGTCACGAGCAGCTCTGGCTCCCTCATTCCCCTCACAGAGGGAAAGGAAAGCCATCACTCAGCACAACAAGTTTTATCAGATCCAGCCACATGGAGGCACAAGCTGGAATTAGCACTTTGTCACGCAAACACAAGAGCAGACTGCCACTTCTTTGGGTCTTTCAGCCTCTCTTGACCCTGTCCCTTAGGGTCATTGTATTGATGTGTATAGACAACACTGCCTCTGCTAATACCAAAGCCGTGAGTGTGCCCAAGCTGTTCCTTGCAGCATCTCAGGTATGAGCTGTGCCACCTCATATGAGCTGTGCCCTACCTCATTCCTAGACATAACCACAACAGCAAGCGTGTGATTCATGTAGAGAGCAAAGCCAACTCAGCTTGACTCATCTTGCATGAAGAACTGGCTTAGGATGTAAGGCCTTCACCTGCTATTCCTATTTTAAACAACCCTCCCCCAACCAAATAGCAGAGAAATCCTTTCCTAATGTAGACTGGTCCTTAATTATTCATCAGCATCAGAAGTGTCCATGTACCCAGGTGCAACCCCTCATAGAATCATAGAATCGTAGAACGGTTTGGGTTGGAAAGCACCTTAAGACCATCTAGTTCCAACCCCCTGCCATGGGCAGGGACACTTCACCCTAGACCATCTTAAACGTGTGAAATGTATCTGATGGCCTCAGAGAAATGGGCACAGGACAGAACTGACATCCGGGACTCCCTCCTCTGAACTCTGCTCTGGGAGGCTCCTTATGAAGAGCAAGCCCTGATGCTGGTCACTTCACTGCCATTTACAATCCAGATGCTCCAAGATATCGATGCTTAACAGCTATTGCAATCTGTGGGGCATCTTAGAGGTTCCAAACCTTGGTGTCCTTAGAGATGCTACCTACTTCTTGCTAAATGGGATTTGACTCAGGGAGCTCGTGCTGTTGATCAGGGTGACTTCTCCTGGCTAAAAGTTGTACTGGCAGCTACAGCCGTGCTTTTATCTCATTGAGCTGCCACTGGAGAAGCACCAGCATACCCTTGCAGCACAAGGATACTTGTCCCTCAGGACAGGCACAGCAGCAGTCTGCATGCAGTGCCAGAGTAGAATTCATGCCCCTAAGAAATGTTTATTGATGTCATCATCATCATTTTAAAAGCTTCTCTTGCATACAGCTTCTATGCAAAGATGCACAAGTGCAGAGGTACAGAGGTACAAGTGCAAAGGTAAGGAGACATTGAGAATTAAGGAGGATCTTGGAAATCAGGTGGTTTATTTTTACATTAACTTTGAATGCTGACAGACTTTCAGTGAAGCTGAGAAATACAGTGAGGCTCTTGCAGTTGAGAAGAGCTACAAGAAAATGAGGCTCTTATTTCATGGGCACAAGTGCGATTTAGAGGGCCAGAGGTGAGAGCTGGGCTAGCAAATCAAAACAGAAAAGGAACCAAAGGCTGAGAGACACACTCTTGAAATCCCATGGCATCTCTCTGGGACATTTTCAAGACCTTTTAAAAGGACTTTTAAGTGAGGCAGCCTGGCGATGTTCACTCTGCAGAAATCACAGAGGCAGAGACGAATTTGGAACCTGCAAACTAAACAAATCTGCCCAATGCAATTTCTGAGAAACTGCACCACCTCAGTCAGCAGCAGAAAGACTGCTTAGTCCATAGACATGGCCTGGGTTGTAAACCACAAACAAACAAAAACCCCCCTTGCAGTGTGTATGAAGATTGCAGAGATAAGGCTCTCTGAGAGTACAACAGGAAGCTCCGAGCTGGCAGCAAACCTCCTATAAGGAATCTTGGAAGAGCTTTAAAGAGGCAGAGTGTTGGGACAGGGAGGGGAAATGAGTAACAAACAGGAACCCTGCACAAAAACAACTGGCTCCTGCAGCCTGTGACACTGGCTTTTCTCATGCAGCACAGGGAGGCAAGATGCTTCATTCTTAAACTTTCACCTTTGACAAAGGCAGGCCAAGCCACAGTGTTACGTAGCAAACTGCTGTGTTTTACAGCACATTTCTCCTATTACCCTTCCTGTTCCTTTCCAATGAATCAATTACTATCTGTGAAGCAAATCCTACTGGGAAAGAACTGATGGTTTTCCTACTAGATGTGTGTACGTACACATGTATTTGCAGGTTATGGGACTCTGTTTTCAGCGCCGAGCTTTCCTGGTGACACAGGCAGGCACAAGTGCTTATGTCCCTTTAGGACAGAGACCCCAAGGAACACGTATTGAATGTGCAGTCCAGCATTGTGATGTAAGTTTAGACGTTGTCTCTATAATTGGAATATGGTTGGTTGGGATGAAGAAAAAATACCTGCTTACCTGGTGAGGGTAGTAAATTACATGTAGGAGAGGTGGGAAGGAGGAAACCTGGGTACACTGTGTGGCCACATGGATCAGCACTTGTTAGCCACAGGTTTCTTGTTTAATAATGGAGTGCCTTCATTAAAAGTGTGACCATCTGTTGGAATGAGGCGTTGTAGAGGGCTAGGGACATGCACTTGAAGCTTTTGCCTGCACTGCTCTTTGTAGGCAATGCTGTTTCAATTGCAAATCATGTCCTTCCCTGGGTAAGCACTGGGTTACCTGCTCTAGCAGTGACTCTCTGACGTGATTCAGATTTCAGCTGGAAGAAGCAAGTTCTGCAGCCCTGAGGGAATTAATTTGGTCCAAAAAATGAGTCTCTGTGTCTTCCACTAGAAATAATGGCAAAAAGTCTTCGAGGCTGTTGCCTTGATTATACAGCTACTTACTCACATTCTAACGGGAGGAGGGAACTATAGCAAACAGCGGGTAAGATACGGATATAAAACAAAGAATGGGCAGCTTCATCTGCCTTCTATCCTCCCATGAAGTGCTTTGCTACTGGCATTTTTAATGCCTTTAGCAGAGAGGATAAATGACGCGATTCTGCACAGCCACCAACTGCTGATTCAAAGGTTTGACAGTCAGACTTATGACTTCCAGCTGCCAGCCCTGCTCCTGTGCCAGAAGTTACCATCCCTGCACCATTATCTGTACCTGCTTCTGCACTGGGAAATGCCACGTCTTAGCTTAACCCATCCACCGGCAGTCTAGGGAGCTGGAGAGGAGTTATGGCACTGTGTTAAGCACTGGGGTCTACAGCACAGGAACCAGAGGGTGAGGATATGGATACCTAAATCTTCCCTTGGCTGTAACTCCATGCCATGCGACAGGCCCCATCATAAAACCTATGTTTACTCCTGAAGCTGAAGCTTAAGGAGAGGACAGCTAGTCTTCCCTGGCTTTCTGATGGCAACAGTAATGATTAAGCCTGAAAAAATATCTTAAAATATATAGAAGTAATAAGTTTAGATGGTGCAGTTTAGTGCTCTGCATGCTTCTGGCTGCAAGTTGAAACTTTGGGTGTTATTGTCTGTTTTATCACGTATCAGTTTTAAGCAGCTTGACATGAAGGCTTCCAGGAACAAAGCTATAGAGCAGACAGAAGACCTTGCAGAGGAAAATGTGGGGGTCCAATCAGCAGACACTGCCCAATTTTTCCAGACTAACACATTTATAAAATACTTATCCAAATTTCCTGACTCCTTCTGGTGCAAGAAAACAATGATTTTACCTTACAGTTTCTCTCCTGGCCAGTATAAATCAGCATCTTTCACTGACTGCACTAAGGGGCAATATTTTATGCCAGCCAGTCGCTTGGGTTTCCAGGGTTGTTGCTGTGGGGTCATCAATTGTCATCTTCTTAGCACTGATGAATGTTTTGTAGCCACAGGAGCATTTCCGAGTTAACTAAGTGACTAAAGACTGAATGAATGGAAGCAGTTTGGATCAAATGAATCCTTCATTAGTATCTCGGAGGAGAGCCTGTCATTTTAGGACCTCAGAGGAGCAGAATATGGGATGTCTGTCTATACTGCTCAACAAACTGTCAGCGCAGCACACTAACAAATTCACAGGAGCTTCCCTTAAATTAGGAACCAAAGTGATTAATAGGTTGATCTGTTGAAACTGTTAGTTCCCTAAAAGCATGACTGAGTGGACTCGTTGCTTACGGTACAAGGAGCTGTTATTAACATTCCAATAGCTGGTTTTCGTTAAAGACATCTGTGAGTTAGAACTGTGAAAGCCTGTTTGGTTTTGCATTTGTGTCTTAAATAAACGAAACACTGCATTTGTATACCCAACACATGTTTCCTTTAAGGGGTTTGCTTTCAAAGCAGTCAAAGCAAAATACATTGCCTTGTGGCAAACGCAGCTGATGGGGTACCACTTCACAGCTCATGGCCTTTCATCTCCTGTGAGGACAATGTGACCTGGGGAGACTTTGGGTTCCTTCGTGCAATGTTCCTTTTCTGTGCCAAGATGCTACTCTGCTTTTATACAACATGTGGACCCCAGACACTGGGGAACTTGCTTCTTGGCAGCCATATTTCTAATGTACAAATACAGCAGAAGAATTTCTCCCTCCCTACCCACAATGCCACATCTGTGCTTCATGCTCGTACCTCTTTCTCCAGCTATTGGAGAAAGCAAATTAGAACTGTAATTACCAGTAAATTCTGCCTCAACAAAAGCATGGATGTTTTTAAACTGTCAGCAGTCTAGGAAAGATTATGAAATAACAAATGGGGCAAGGAAATGGGATAGTGCAGTGGTTAAAGACCTATTTACCCTGAGCAACCTGAGTGTTGCGTAGGCTTTCGTCTACAAAAGGACTTTGGCCCTCAAGGCTGAACTATGTGCCGTTGAAATCCTTTCAGCTGATGTCGTAGCCACATCCCTGACATTCTGTGGGCACTACACATATTTGTAAAACATGCAGTTGTCATACAAGGAGCTGAAATATCTCCAGGATCAGTGTCTGAAACCATCCATCCCTCTTTCAACCCAAGAGCCGTAACCACTGGAGTGCACCAGAGGGTTCCTGGGGTAGGTTCTCTCTCCTGAACCTGTCTTTCTCAGGCAAACGCTCCATGATATGATAGAGTTTAGAGAGAAAGAGTGCTCTTGACCTGTTAGGCTGAAACTGTTTCCCTCTGGGGCTAGCCAGGGACAGTGATGAATAACAGCACCACAAAATAATTTAGGTCTTCCTTCTTCAGAAGAATGGGGCTTGGAAGGATTTGGCTGCTGAAACCCCTTCTCCCAGAAAGATGCAATCTTATTCTGGAATTACATGTGACAGAGCACGAAACAACCCCAAACAGCAGCAACAACACAATCTGGAACTATACAGAAGGGGGAGGCATCAGGGCTTCACACCATGGTCATGAGAGCTGGGGAATCATCACAGAGGTTTTTGGGCCTCCTGCTTGGGCTGAAGGAGGGAAATCCACTCTGTGTGCCCACAGAGGAGTCCTCACTGCCTCATTCTGGGTGGGGAGAAATATGAGGGCTTTGGGAGGAATATTTGGGGTTGAGAAAGTACATTACAAGAAATTGTGTCACCCTCTCCTGTGTTCAGGGAAACTCTTGTTTAGGATAGGAGGTTGGGACCCTCCAGGGTTTGTTATACCAGGGCCTCTATGTACACACTTTGAGCATATACAAACTGCACAGAAGAATGTTGGTCCATCATTCAGGTCAAAAGGGGAAGAGCAGTAGCAGATTTCTTGCAATGCTGGGGCAGGACATGGATGGGAAGCTGTTGTCCTGGTACGGGAAGATGTTTTTACTGAAATAGATGAGACTGTCTTGAGTTTTCAATTGCCAGCAAACTGACCATTTCCTCAGCAGATGGGATGTCTCACTTCATACTCATTTTTGTTACACCAATTATCAGACCCCACTTAGTGCTCTTTTGGTGAATCATGTTTGTAAACTGTAGGATGCAACTATTCAGATATTAGCCAAGGTCCTGTCAGTTTCTGTATGCTGGAAGCCTGGAAGCTATTAAAACAATCTGAAATGTCCAAGAAGAGTCGATTTTATAACCTTCAAATCCTACTAATATCTTCCAGGTTTATATGCCATCATTCCTACTTCCTGAGGGCAAGTCTTAGTGTGGAGTAAAATGCTGCCAGTGGCCAGCACAGACTGGGAGGTACTACATGTGCTAGCTAGAAGGGGCTGCAGTGTGTTTTCGTGCTGTTATTCTGAGTCTGATGTCTATGCAGCTCTCTCCAAACGCATGTGAGCTGCCTCCTTCCGTGCTTTCAGCTGACTGAACACTGTGTAAATACGATGAACGTGACATCGGGGCTAACTGAGAGGAGGAGAGCCGTAGCTCAGGTTTGGCAATCCTGTTCCAGAGTCATCACTGCACTAGCTGGATTCCCGCTCTTCACAGCCACGTCAGAGCATGAATAAAGAGAGCCTGCGGCTGCTTACAGAGGACCACGTCATGATGCTCTCATCCAACATCCTTCCCATGGTGTGACTTTGGCCCACGGGCTAGTGGTGAAGCACGCACTCCACACGCTAAGCAGCCACTGTTTAAAGTACAAGGGCCTGATTCTTTTCTTATTCACAGCAGATGGAGGAGAAAACACACCAGTCAAGGACTCAATGTAAATGGAGCTGGCAGGGCTTTCCTGAGTCGGCAGACAGCTTGAAACAATGGCTCTGAGGAGCGCGTCCTGCCTTCATTCATCGCACTAGGAGACTTGCCACCGAGTCCCACGGAAACAATGTGAACGGCCATATTCAGGGTTTCACTGCTGATTATTTTAGCAGACAGGATGGGGACATGGTAGGAATGAGACCCATATGGGAAGTGGGAATTGCATGGTAGGAAGTAGGGAGACAACACAGAAAAAAATCAGGGAAGGGGGAAAGAAACAAAGACAGGAGGGGGTGAAAGAATAAACCCTCAAGGGCAGACATGATGGTGATAATAAGGTACTTGCTCTTTATCTCCAAGTGACACTGGACACAGCGTGGCAGGAACAGAGCTAACAGGATGAAGATAACTAGGCCATTTCTTCCTTATTGCATGTTTCACTTGTCTGCTGTGTCCGTATCATTTGGGGAGAATTGTTCTCTGGCTGGAGGACACAAAACGCCCTTTCGGCGTACCCCAGCCCATGAGCCGTGAGAAAACATCTCCCTTCAGCCAGGCTGAGATTAGGCACCCAGCATGGGCCAGGTCACCTGGGCTCTGCCAGAGACGGGCACTGCCACAGAGGGTTTATTGGTTGTTGGTGTCTTAGGGTGCATGGAACCACCTCCTGGAGGTGTCTGTCTCTCTCCATCCCTCTGCAGGGAGCCGGGCTCCCAGCTGTTCCCAGGAGAGGTGAATCCCACACCAAGGATGGGTAGAAAGGAGTGTGCTCCATGCTGGATGTGCCCGAGCTCTTCAGTGGTGTGTCAGAGTCTCTGCTCTGCTAAACTTAACAGTGAGCACCTTCTTTCCCAGTATCAGATGCTTAAGACCGGGAATAGGTCTGTGCTTTCTTCCAAGAGGCAGCAAATTACAGCTGTGGGAAAGACATACAGTATATCTGTATTAGGAAATTAAATGAACCCAGGGCTTTCCTCAGATCCCAAGGCCAGCTATCATTGATGAAAAGTCAAGATACGTCTTCTCAAAGATCGTAACTTTTCCACTCACTTCTATTTGACAAAGTAGGCAATATATCCAGTGCCTGGCAATATTCAATTTACTAGTATAGAGGAGCCTGGATCATGACCCCAGACACATGATTTCCTTACAGGACCCTCATATGTACTGCCCTGCCCTGCCATTCCCAAAGCACCTCTGGCTGCTGCCCCCGCTACTGGCCCTGGAGCAAAGAAAAGAGTGGAACCATCTCAGCATAACTCAAGGGGATTCACCAATATGTCTTCACCTGACCCTCACTTGTGCCTCAAGAGCTCTGAAAGCAGAAGAGCTCGCTAAGCTCTGCAGGGCAAGTGACTCCAGTTGTTCCTGGCAAGAGAAAGAAAGGAGAACTTCAGGTTTGTGTCAGAAGTGGTTGGGATTGACATCCATCTGCTGTCACACAACGGGGAAGCGTCCTTGGCACTGCGAGCAGGCAGGATGTTTACTACCAGGGATTCACAGAAACTATCAGAAAGAGTTGCGATAAGTGGGTCTGATACATTTAACAACCCTCGAGGGCCTTTTCCTAATTTGCCATGTGACTTATCAACCTGTGATTGTCCTCTAGTGCTTTCCACTTATTGATGGCACTGACCTTGAAAAGGCCCATGGTCTAATACGTTGAATGATGTTATTGTGTGTGGAAAGACAACAGAATTCTAGGTCAGAGGCTGGACGGGGACGTGTGAATGTGGAGACTGAACAAGCTGGAGACTATTTCCAAGTGCCAGTCTGTGCAGGCCAAGTTCTCAGAGGGAGCCATGAAGCGATACCCACACCCTGGTGCTGCTGTCACCGCACGCCAACAGAAGCAAGTGATTTGCCTTCTCCTCCAAGCCATGCAAGGCTGCCAAATCCTGCAGCGCAACGCAAGCTGTATCTAGTTAAATCCCACCAGGGTCTTGCAAAACATGGTATTATTGTCCCTGTTTTACAGAGAGGGAAATGGGAAGGGTACTTAATAAAGTTGTGTGAGATTGCGAAGCGTACCAATGGCAGATGGAAATACACCAGTCACATAAGCCTGTGCTCTTGCCATTTCAGGTGATGTTCTCCAAACTGGGAGGTTTGAGAGAGGTTCCTACAGAACCAGAGGCATTGTCCTGGGATCATCTCCTTCCCCATGGAGTCCCTCCTTGGTTTCTTATCACTATTGCAATGAACACTGACCCAAGAGGTTGCTTCCTCTCCTGCTCACAGTCAATGCAACTGATGATATTTCTTCACACAGAAGAATTTGACTTGAAAGTGTTTAATGCACCAAATCCAGCTGCAGCTGCTGGGTGAAATGCAAGTGAGGTTCAGGTCAGCAGGCAGCTCCATGCACTTCCAACAGGACACCCAGTTTACACATCCTTCAAATTAAGGCTAGGTATGGATTGGATTCATCAAATCCAGAAGTTGCTAAGTAAAGAGGAATTTGCCCCGGGTTCCTGCAACTAGTAAAGCCCCCTTCAGAGCAGCCAGCAGCTGGTTTATATTGCCTAAGCATAGGGGATGTTGAACCTGAGATTCCTAACAGGTCAGGAATTAAAACAAGACTCAGCTCTGTCTTTGCTCCAGACCAAATGCAAAGTAAACCCTGCCCCAACCCCAGTTTTAGATAAGTCCAGTTCCACCACAGCGGCACGAACCTCCTTTCTCCTTGTCATTACAGGGGCTCCAGGCTGACTCCATTAGAGGAGCTTCCTGGCTGCATTTCTGATCTGTTTTCAGCCACAGAACAAGAGGCAGGGAAGAAGATCTATTTTCCTCACTCCGGGGTGAAAGCTTTGCTGAAAAAGCAAACACTTAATGAGAGTCAGGAGGTGGTAAATGGGTGTTCATATAGAAACTGACCTGGGAGCCACCCTTGCATGGCAAGATGCAGTCTCCATTGCAGAAAACAGTGATAGCTGCAGGCCGTACAGCTTTTGCAAACCCTTCCTACACAGCCTGCAAAATGGCCAAGGAGAAGAGGATGGATGTGGAGAGGTCAGGGGCTGGCCTGTTTGGGAGAGCAGGTGGCATAAACCAGATTGAAACCACCACTAGTCTTCTCTTAGCAACAGACACTTGAGAAATGCAGCAGTTTGGTCCTGTTTGGGAAGCTGGCAGAATGCTAGAACACCTGAGGAGCTTGGGGAGGAATGTCTGCATAGACCCAGGGGTTGTAGTCCTGGGCTTTGCAGGCACAGGAGGAATGTGCCTGTGCTTCTATTGTGCTTCCAGTGGCTGGCACATTGCAAGACCTCCTGCTGGTGGTCCTGGCATTTCCCACTGAGGCCATGCCATCCACCTTCTCAAGCTGATCCAGAGCCTTGTCTTTGTTATCACCAACTATAATCCACTTTCCTCTTCTTTGCTCTGCCTTGCCTACTTATAGCCAGGTCTGGACTGGGTTTACCCAGTGTGATATCCACATTGGAGAAGCTGGTTAGCCCTTTTTACTGCCGTTTTCATTTTTCGGTAGTGAAGTCTAGAAAGGAAATCTCTTCAGTCATGAAAAGCCAAGATATGTCTTCTCAAAGATCCTATCTTTGGCTCTTCCCACAGATTGCTCTACATGAAAGTCACCAATCTCATTTTAAAAGCTCAGTAACCTGGATGTGGGATCACTGACTTCTGTACTCAGGGAGGGGCAGAGGGGTCAGTTGCATTCTTCTCCAATAAGCATCTGTGCACCCTGCTCTGGGTGGCCCTACCTTGGCAGGGGGGTTGGACTAGGTGATCTCGAGAGGTCCATTCCAATCCCAATGATTCTGTGATCATGGAAGCAACATCTGAAATTTCACAAAGTGTTTTCAGCATGGGAGGAATTTCACTGGGTTTGTCAAAAAGCGCTTCAGTTCCAACTAAAAATCCCTTATTCCTTTTGAGAGCCCAGAAGGAAACAAAGCCAACGAACACTATTGATGCCCTTCTCATTTTTAGGCACCGGTATAGTTGTAGGCTGGAAAACACCTGGTATTTCCTGTCCTCCGTGGCGATGCCCTTCACCC
>NW_009919496.1:0-22957 GCF_000696875.1 Nestor notabilis
TTCCCTTCCCTTCCCCTCCTCTCCTCTCTCTTTCTCTTCTTCTTTTTTTCATTCTCTTTCTCTCTCTCTTCTCTCTCCCTCTTTCTCTTATTCTTTCTCTTCTTTCTTTTATTCTTTCTTTTAATTTTTTCTCTTCTTTCTTTCTTTATTTTTTTTAACCATGGTTTGGTTTTCTCATGAATCAAAAGTGGTGTAATTATCTAATTATCTTTTGGTTGGAAGGAAAAATATTCCAGCAGGAAAAATGTCATATTGAAATCAGATTACTTCCAACTAATCCATAAAAAAAATTCCCATAGTGAGAAGTTCCTGTCCCTGATTGCTTTGTATCAGTAGTGTGATGCCATAATACCATTTTTATACCATGTTTGTAGCAATTTTTTTTTATTATTTATTCAGAAAATAGATTGCAGATCTCCTCTAAAAGCAAATGCTTTTTCCTGATTGGCTGTAAAGTAATGCTGGCATTTTCCCTCCTTGGTTATGCTGATATTTTTCCTTAGGAGTGGAGAACAATGCAATTATTTATTAATTTTTGTGTAAGTTACTTTAGAGCCCCAACATCCAAACAAGACCTCACTGTGCGAAGCATTGTGGGATTCCTGCTACTGCCTGAAGAGCTTGTGGGGTATGGCCCCACTCCTGTAACCTGGAGCTAGTTGGTTTGTCTATGGGTAGGCTACAGACCTGGGGCTTCATGCACAGGATGAAGAAGGGGAGAAGGGTGTTTCATTGTCCTGCCTGTATGAGAAGGGAATCCCAGGGATTAAATCCCTTGCCCCAGCTCATGCAGGAAATCTGTGGCAGACCCTGAGGTGGAAGCCAGATCTCCTGCATGGCCTTCTTAGCCCCTGACCCATTCATTCTTCCTCCATGGTGTCATTTTGGCCTCCAGCGCAGAAACTTCTACCAGAGGAATTTTCCATTGAGTTCTGCTGCTGATGAGTTTCTTTCTCACCAATAGGTGGAAATTGACAGCCCGGTTTCTCAGGTGGCACAAGGAACGGTTCTGCCATCCCAAATGAGGCAGGAAAAACATCACGCAGAACAAGGAATTTTCCATAAGAAACTGTACCATAGCAACTGAAAAAGACGTTGAAGCACATTACACTTTCTCAGCTTGTTGCAACCTGTGCTTTGATGCAACAGGACATCAGAAAAGTGAAGACCTGGGTTTTCTGTTTTTCTTTTCTTCACTTACTTCTTTGGCCAGGAAAATGATTGCTTTAACAGGTGCTGCTTGACATAATGAATTTATTGCAAAATTGTGTAACCTTTTCACATCCGCCTCCAAAGTCCGTGCCAGAGCCTGTGTTCTGGCATGCATTGTCATGCTATAGCTGGGGAGGGTGAGGGAACTACATCTGCAAACTTCCATAAGAGATCACATGCTTTTGAAATCTTGAAATTGTAGGACAACTAACCCAGTGGGATGCAGAAATACTTCCAACAGGCTGGCAGCTGTGCAATATGTGGCATCAAAATAAAGTTGAGTCACTGAGAAGTAGTGATAAATAAGCTAGGAAAAGTTTCTGTCTTTTTTTCAAGCATGCCCCAAATATAGCTGTCTAGTGTAACACAAAAAAAACATCACCATGCAGAAACAAGTGGCTGTGATGTTGATTTGGATATGGGCAAATTCTTGCTGTACTAGGAATAGCATTTAATTAAAATGTTGTAAAAAATCTTTAAGGGAAGTCTTTGCAGGGCAGATGATTAGCTTGTACCTGAGCAATGTTTAGCTTGTACCTGAGCAGCTATAACAGGCTGTTCAGGATGAAGAACTCTAAATTAATAGGACCTAAAATGCCTAAATAAGAAAACAGGAGAAAATCTGATTACCACTACTCATCAACTGAGGTCTGGAGATGAGTTTTCTTTTGAACTTGTGCAGTTTAGTCTTCTTCCTTTTCTTCTTTTTTTTTTAGGGTTCATACTACAACTTGCCCATATTTTATCTCTCCCTTATGTCCAAGCCAATCAGCAGTTCAGTCTTGCACTTCTCACTGGAGACAATAAACTCTATGGGGTGGATCATCCTTCTCTGCTATAGATCTGCAGATACGAATTACTGGGTTGAAAGCTGCAGCACATAGCACATTTGCTATGTATGTACTGCCTTTTCATTTCAGACTCACAACCTGTCCAATTTCTGAGGTATTTCTGAGGCAAGATGTACCTCTTCTCTGTGAAACTGCATGTTTTAGGTGTTCGTTGGTGTAAGTGACAAGCCTGTCACTGATTTGGGAAGGTTGTATCAGATTCCTTCAAAGTTGAACTTGAACTAAAAACACTGTAGTGGAGCAGGAGTCATCATAGCTGTCCTTAACTAGGGCTTTCAGCAAGGTCTATATGTGAAAGCACAGTACTTCTTGAGGAGTAACAGGGATAATGCAGATTCTCTACCACTTGCTCCTAGCTATTGTCGCTAGCTTTCAACTTGGTTAATTATGGGCAAAAATGCCTTTTAAAATAGTCTTAAAAAGAGATTTTTCCCAATGATGTTGTTCAGATACTTAGCTGGAATAGACTTCATTAGGATACAGTTTAACATTTTCCTCCATTTCCACAACAACTGGCATTTCTAATGCCTGCTTGGCACAATATGAAGGAAAATTATTCCAGTGGCTCCTGTTCAGAAATCTTTATTTGTTTACATTTATGAAGGTGTGGAAGGGGAGCTACAGCAAGTAGTTTTGAAGTGCTGGTTGTGGTATGTGAATCCCTGGGGGCCTGTTTATTTTTATGCAGGATGGTACATAAAAGACTGTAAACTAACAACATACAGACTGGAGTAAGAAAAGAATTAGGACACTTAGCTAAGCAGCAGACCTCACATTTTCTTTTGTTCATGGCAAGTCTTTTTTTCTCTTTTGTTTATTTTTTTTATTTTTTTCCTTAAATTAGAGGATGCTGTGGGTTTCTTAATTGCTTTCTTCAGCAGCTTCTCTTTGTGACTGTTAATCTAGGACTCCACTGAGCTTCCCAGTTTACATTTTGTGAGTGAGAGCATGGTTAGCCTCATGGCATAGAAGATAACACTGAAGGAAATGCAAAAGAAACAATAGTGTTATAAAATTATTTTTCCAAATGTATTTTTTTCTTCCCAGTTGCATTCATTTTTGACTGTATTATAATGCACTTAAACTTTAAGGAGGCCAGAATCCATAAAAATAAAAGAAAGTATTCATTGCAGCCAAATCCATATCTAAAGAGTTTCCACTTGAGATTTTGGAACTAAGGAAGTGATGACAGTGAGGAGCTTGGGATGTTGTTTTCAAAATATAGCAACTAAGAACTTTGATGAATATGAAACTTACACCTTACAGCTTTGCAACTGTGTCCAAATAGAAAGTAATGAGTATTTTTAAACCCCCCACTATTATGGACAAGCTATATAAGCATTTCTGGCTCTATTTTCTAGGTGGGGAAAAGAATGATAAAGACATTAACTCAGCAGAAGCCGTGTAAGTGTTGTTTGCCAAAGCGCTGATGACAAATACCTTTTCTCCTCTATATGTGTGTCTGGGTTTCAGAAGCAAGCAATGTTGCCTCCTTACCTGTAAGGAAAAATGCAAATCAGTAATGGTTATTTTTGCAGTTGGAGCTTGTGATATTTTTGGAACATGGCTGAATTACCATTCTTCTATCAAAGAAAATGTTACAACAAGGGAAGAATAAATGTAACAAGCAATGGTGAAAGCAATACACTAGCTTGTAAGTTATTTGGGAGTTGTACGTGGAAAAACACTGGGAAAACTACCCAGTAAATCTTGAAATTGGTTTATAAATAATTATGTTAGCTTCTGGCCCTTTGTCTTCTTAAAATTCTGACCAGAAGAACAGACTAGAAACACATAGGGGAAATTGCTAGAGAACCATTTTGTGGATGTTGGGCTACCAAAAGGCAAAGTAGCCCTCCAGCTCTGGAGGCTTTGGACTAGTTCCTTCTAAAAGCAGGTCTGTACTCTCCCTCCTGCTGGTGGTGGTCTTTCAGGAGGCAGCAGTTAATCAGCACTGCTTGTAAAGTGGTCTGTTGATGTACTGTGGTGACATCTTGTAGGGCTAACAATAATGCTTAATAATAATGCAGCAAAACCTCGGTGTTTTATTCAAGAGCAGACGGTGTGCGTGTCGACAGACAACCCCCATTTCCTTAGCTCCAAGTACCAGTTTCGAGCAACTTGAGTAAAAAATCCAGCTGTTTCACTGGTAAAAATAAGAATTATGGTAATTTTTAGTATTTCCTTTACTGATAGCAAGTGGGGTATTACAGTTCAACAAACGTAGCAGCCCTTTGTGTTGGTTACTGCTGCTCAAAATGTTTTCTGAGTACATGAGTATGTAGGCAGCTGGTATTTATTGCACTGGGAGAGAACTTGAACTTAAGAAGGAAGGGGAGAAAAAAACCTACATTTTGCCTGGTTTTGTGCAGACTGCATTTGCTGTAAATATCATGGTGTATAGTAGTTGGAACAAAACAGTTTTGTTTTTTAAAAGCAACAGTCATGCAGACACTAGGTGGGAAGTGAACTTTTCTGGTCCGTGCATTTTTGGTTTCATGCAGAGACTGCCAGAATCACATTTGCATTCATTTCTGTCTACAACAAGTATTACAGAAGATTCAACTGTAAGTACTTTCCAAATACAAAGAGTGCAGGGGAGAAAAGTGACATCTATTAAGCTTTTACAGAATATCATACATGTGTACTAGCTATCACCGTAAAATTAACTGATAATAATTGGTCAGAGCTGCCAACTCAGTTCACCTGTGAGTGTAACACTCTTCTTTAGGTCATGTTCATTATACTGACATCGTATGTCAGATCCTGAATAAAGTTCATTCACCCATTTCTGCTGTTATTCTTCTTGTTTGCCCTGCTGTATGTGTGTACTGCCATCACTGAAAGTTCACGTCTTGGCAAAGACTGGATCTGTATGCTTTGGGAAATACGTGTCTCGGGTACCTGCCCAGCGGCCACTTCTCCAGCAACAGTGGGGCTGTGGGGGGGCATCCTTTGGTTGAATCACAGCTGGCATTTCCCTCTTTCTTGGAAGCTGACTGGAACAAAATGTTCAAACCTCTTTCTTCCTCCCTTTCCTCTTTTTTTACCCTCCCTCTTTCTGTATTTCACTTCCATGCCTCAAACGGCTGTAACTGGGTTCACTATTGTGTGGTAAGTCAGCAGTAAACTTCTATGTATTTTGCTTCATTTGGGCAGCTCCTGTTCCTTAGTGACAGCTGCTTGGCTCAGCACACTGTAATTATCAACTCAAACCCAAGATGCTTTTAGGTGCTGAAAGCATATTGGCAGAGACTGAACATGTCCTCAACCTTGTCATGGGCCACAGCTTTAAAAGATTCCATTTAGTGGTTGGTTGGTTGCATTGTCGCTGTTGGCACTGGGACTCTGATTGTTCATTATTACAGTGGATGCTGTGGGAAGCTATTGTTACCTTAAAGGAGTACAGGTCTTTGTTTTTTATTAGCTGCTGACATATCATATAGTTGTCTTGATTAATGTATCTGTGTTCATTCTTCTCTAAAATAAAGTTTTATTGATATGTGGGAGGGGATTTATACATGCTAGTGAATATTTATGAAACCCCTCTTTAAACAGATGTCTGAAGGGAACTTTGCTGAGAAACTGACCTGTTGGTTTGTTGTCTGTAGTGGAACCTAGGCACACTCTGCTCCTACTTTAAGCCTAACTCCATTTGGCTTGTTGTCTGGACAGTGGGGCTACATGATGACTGAGCAACTGGTGCCTAGCTGTCTGTAGCCATGGGGGCATACAGATCATGGCATTGCCTCTGATCCACTAAAGGGCAAGTGTGCCCAGGCTGTATGTTGTGCAGACTGGTTGTAAGGGGCTGTATGTAGCTGAGATTTTTGCTCCCTCACCAAATTTCTTTCAGTAAAGAAGGATGTCTCCTCCTTATTTATATTAAAAGTAGAGAAACATTAGTTTCAACTGGCAGAAACACAGTCCAGAGTGAGTGGAAGGAGATTTCTTATACTATTTGCTAGATATTTTAGCTAGATGTGTTAGATTTCATGTTAAATGAAAATTACATGCAGGTCCAAGAGGGGAGAAGAGAAAATACTTTTTTTTTTCCCAGGAGAAATTATTTGGAAAAGCCTTGCTGTTCCCGTTGTCAAGCCACAGCTTTGCTTTCCTCACTGTATCTGTAGGCCAGGTTGGGTTTTCTGTCAGGACAATTACAATACATACCTATCCTGCTGCTATTAAAAAAGGTGGAAGTGTTCTCAAATCCTGCTGAGCTATAGTTTAGTGGAATTTACAGAGCAGTTCCAAGTAGGAGCACCACTGTTTACTTAAGTAAAGCCCAGTGCAGGGGGAATGTCAGTCTTACTCTCATTATTCTGTAGGATATGGGGAGGTTGTCAGACCTTAGAGAATGATGAGAACCCAAGCTGTAGAAACCTCATGACCTTCACACATGGAATAATTTGTATTGTATATCCTTTATGGTCTTAGTCCTTTGGAGGATGCAGCATAGAAGAACCAGGTCAGCAGAGAAGGTGATATGTGGTCTACAATAAGCAGATCTTTGTAAGCCTGAAAAATGAAGCATGTGCAATGTTCATATAGAACCAGTAAGAATTTTTTCCAATGCATGTGCAACAAGACAAGTCATCTTTTCTTTGCAGTTATTGAGGACCTGATCCTGAAAAACCCGCAGCATGTTCAGTCTTGCAAAACCCTTTGTGACTGATCATTTGGGTGACCTATAAGTGAGAATTTGTAGGGCTTTTGTTTGAAGCTAGTGCAATGCAATAATCTTTCGACTGCATTGTGGCCACATTAGGAGTGTCTGGCATGGCCCAGCAGTAATGACGAATTTTCTGGGTGTACCTTGCATGCATATGTTGCCAGTTAAAACAGCACTGGGATTCTGAAACTGTAACAGGGGCCAAGGGGGAAATGCCTTAAGGGGACATAAGCCTCTGTAGATGGCATGCCATAGCAAAGATGTATGCCAGCCTGTCACTGAAACAAAAGCAGAGTAACAAATGCCTCACCATGGAAGGATGCAGCACTGCTGAAGGACAGCATGGTTGTGAAAGCGAAGAGCCTCTTTTCCAGGTCTGTTTACCTTTTACAATGGTTTTGCTTATCTCTCCTGTTGCATGGGGCTTTGGGGCAGTATATGGTTAGTGCTCACTCCTTCTGTGTGCCTAGAGGATAGAAGGCAAACTGAGGTTCTTTTCTTTTCACTGCATAGGCAGGCTCAAGACTTGTTTTCTTTCCTTCCTGCTGATTTTGTTTCTCAGTGAAACAGAGATCTGACCAAAAGGTGATAAAGGTTTATTCCTTTCTTTGTTTGCAGTGCCCAATATCTTCATGTGTCTTTTGTGGGTCCTCCTCAGAGATAACCAAACCTGTAACTTTTCTTTGTATTTAAAGGATGCTTATGGCCAAACCCATACGCAATACTGCATTCTGTGCGGTACACACAGAATCGTGAGACCAACTAACCACACAGTGGCAAAGCCTTAAATGTGCAGTTAAGGAAGCAGACAGAGATTGAACCTTCCTCTGTGAGGGAGTTTACCTCACTTGTCCCAAACAAAGTAAAACACAGGCACGCATAAGATTCAGCTTTTTCTCATGGAAAGACACACAGTTTGCTGCAGCCTGATAGAACTGCAGAAGTTGCTCTGAAGCAGGACAAAAATTGTTAGGAAAAGGGTAAATAATATGCTTAAGAGTGATGTATAAAAGACTGGGTTCTGTCATGCTCCTAGGATGTTTCCTCTATTGTTCACTTTTCCTTCCATGCACAATTATCTGCAACAGAACAGACCTACCCATCTACCATGACAGATCAGATGCTATGCCATCTTCTAGTAAAATATTTTAGCAAAAGGTAAAGATTAAGTATGTGCTTAACTTTTATATAAGGGAATAGAATTTGGGGCTGTGATCTAAGCACATGGTTTATTCCTTCACAGGCTTGAAAGCTCCATTTACTTTTCATAATTCCTTTGAAAGGCCACCAGCAAAACCCTTCTGTCCTCCCCGATATCGAGGTACAAAATGATTTCGTTTTTCTTTTGAAATAAGAAAAGAAAAAAGCAAAGCAAAGAAACCTACATCAAAAATAGGGCAACCTCCTTTGAATTTCACCTTCATACCCACTTAGGCCAAGCTTGAATATGGCTCGGTCTTTGAATGTAAGATGTTTCTTTCAGATCCTGCTTCTCAGACTGGCATCCTGGGATGCCTTTCAGATTATACGTCTGTCTTTGAAAACAGATATAGAAAAGAGTTAATGCTTTGAAGACAGTATGTTTATTAGTCCTTTTCCACTTCAAGAGTCTATTATATGCAATATGCTTCATGGTACTTCCCCATCCGTTTGCCGAGCACTTCTCTTTCTGCAGCACAGAAGATCCCTAAAGATTAGTATCGTGCTCAGGGAAAGGATTTCCTGGTCTGAGCCAAGAAAAGGGTGGTGTGGTGAGATCATTGTCTCCACTTAACTTAAACGTGGAAGCTGGACCAGATTTGCCACAATAAGATAATACTAGTAGGGGATTTATACAGCAACTCACGCGCAATACCCTTTAAGTTTTACAATCATTAATCTTTTGGAAGAAATGCATTGAGATTGGCATTTACAAATTAATTGTATGCACATCTGCAAAGATAATATTTGGTCAAAATTCCAGTAGTTTTTTGCTTAAAGCTGATAACTGCTGAAAAGCTGTTAGTAGGCTGAAAGCATAGAAAGACAAATGCAGAGCAATTAATATGTGATATTTATGCTGAACATCGAGCACCAAATTTAACTTTCAGTTATTCTGATGTATCCCAGTTGTTTTAGCTTGTAACAGATCAAATCCATATTTAATACGTATTTATAAATTAAATAAAAACCAGTTTCAGATTGCTAAGGTTTGAAGGGCTTGTGTACCTTAGTTTTTGTATGCAAGGGCAAATTAATGCCTGGAAAAACTGTCAACTTCATTATTCTTGTTTTCCTGAAGGGTGAATTTAGCTCATAAGGCTAATGCATTTAAAACAATGATAGCATTATTATTGTAATTCATTATTAAGTAGTTCTTATTTGACTATAAGTATCTAATCAAGTATGCCAATATGGCTATCTGTAGACAAACTAAGAGGATCTTTGTTAAGTAAAACCAATCAATTACTGTAACCAAATAGATAAAAGGCCTCACCAGAAGTCAAGTATCAACCCCAAAAGACAGCAAACACTTGAATTTGACCAGAGAAGGGCCATGCCAGCTACAGCAAAATGAGTTTATAGTGGGCAAGAGCTGTCATGCCCCTGCCTGTGCAGGCAGATGGGGGAGGACTGGGCACCTCACCAGGACCTGCAGCCGTATGTGAAAAAGGGAAGCCTAATTCTTAGCCAAGACAATAGAAACTCTGGGGTTTAGAATATAGATCATGTGAAGATTTAAGCTGTAAATGAAGCAACTGAAAACTTAAGCTGCAGCAATCACAGACTTATTTGATTATCATCAGCAGTAGCTCCTGACAGCTGGGAAGTCCCTGAGAATTATGCCATTTCTGTGGGTGTTCGCAGGTTTGCCTATCATACATCTCCAGTTCTTCCAGGAAGACCTCTGGCTGTTCAGCTTGCCATTAAACATCTCCTCGAGGTCCACTTGGGGTCTGATGCGTGTGAAAAATCTGGTAAATCACTGATGGCTGAACAGGGATAACTTTCTTACAACTGTTGAATTAAACTGTTCTTTTTAGAAGAAACAAAACAAAATTTAAAGTGATTCAGAAGCCATATTTGTACAGGTAATGTGACAAGACCCAAGTGTCTTTCTGACCTAGTTCTTCTGTGTAGGTCTTTCTGACCTAGTTCTTCTGTGGGTCCTCCATACTCAGGTTTCTATAGCCCATATCAGCACCTTTCATTTAGAGCACAGTACCTGAGGGAGAACCAGGTTTTCTGTCAGCTTACTTTCCTTCTGTTAAACAGGTGTGAGCTGAGTATCTGCTGAGGACTGTATATATGACAACACACTGCTTGTTTGTGCCTACAACAGCTGGGCACTGGTCTTGCGTGAGAATTTGTTGCAGCTGTGTGGTAAAAATTAAACAGCAGCAGCACTACACAAAAATGCATAGAAAATAATAAACAATGAACGTTGTATGGGATAAATACACCAAATAATGAGAAATATACTCTCAGAACTCATCTGACCTATTTCTGGATCCAGGTAATGCTGACAGGTTAAAAGTAAAAAAAAATAAATATATAAAAATGGTTGTTGTTGGGTTTTATTGCCTTGTTAGAGAGTAGATATTTCAATGTGCCAAAATTTCTACTCTAGCAATAGCATGCAGAAATGTAGAGATGCTGCTATTGCAGAATCTAATGGCCATTGGGGTAGACTTGATGTCTGCTGTTCATAGTGATTTTGTATCCTCCTTCTATGGGATTCTCTCTGAAATTCCATCCCTCAGTTTCCTGTGAATGACCAGTGCTGTACACATTTGCTATTTTATCTGATCAATCACTCAGCCATTTACACCTTTTTTTTTTTCCTAGCAAGATCTTAGATTAGTTGTGTCCTCACAATTGCAAGAGAAATGGTGGGAGAAGAAATGAGAAAACTTGCAAAATATCTTTCTGTGGTGCCTCATGTCACATCACAAGTCTTTTCTGCAGCTTCTTTTTCCTTATGCAACTGCAAATATGTCTGTAATACTACGTTGCCTAGTTACCTGCCATGTTGAAGATCCTCATTCTCTTCTCAGAGACCCGGTACAACCCATTTCATCAGGACTGTTCCACATCTGTACTGCTAGCAATATTTTCAACAGTATCCTAGAAAGCAGACTCAGCAGATGATTTAAGCGGGTATGCAGCACAACAGGATCTTCTGGTGTTAGTAGTTCAGTGAGCAGTGATTATGGAGCCTGTCTACTGTCCACCAGGCAGTGAGTCCGTGTTGCAGCCTCTGTGTAAGGACAGATCTCTCCTTTACTTTCCTGTTCTCATAAAGTATATGGGAACACATCTGAAACTTAACGGCACTTGAGATATTGTAATTAGGTGAGGTGTTCAAGATGAGACACACACGTGCGTGCCACATAACTATGTAATTTTTCTGCTTTTTAGGAAACCCAGCCTCAAAAGTACTAGTGTGATATATTTCTGCAGAGATAGAGAGCAGATTTCACGTTTTTGCCACAAGTTTGTGGAGTGTGATACAAGAATGCGGCTTCCAGCTGGGAAAAACAACTGGAAACCACTTCTTTTAAAAGGTTGTTGAAAATTTTTCTGGAGAAGAGCTGTGAAAATGACTGGTGAACTGGAGAAAATGTTTTCCTGGAAGGAGTTTCCATCTCTTTGCCTTACCAAAAAGAGCAAGAAGCTTGTTGATTATGTATATTTAATACTAGACCTTAAACAGCTACTCAAGCTGGTAGAGAAAGTCTCCTAATACCCAAGGGAGGGAGATGCAAGCCAGACAAGCTAAAAATGAAGAGACAGTAAGGCACACATTTTTATTAGCAATGAAAGTGTTTAAACATTAGGGCAAGTGAATGGTTCAGACTTTCAAATCAAGACTGGCACATCCACTTTCAGGAGGCAGTCTTCTGACAAGCACAATTCTATGATTTAACTCAATACTATGCTCTGTGCTACGCAGAAGATCAGTTTAGGCAGTGTTATGATCACATGTGGTGGTAAAATGTTCAGACCTATTGTTTGTGACCAAAAGGAAAACACTTTCACTCTGTCAAAGCATTTTACTTTTTAATTATGTGCAGAAACATTTTAATAACCTATACAGCTCAGTGTCCTGCTGTCAGTGACTTGAATCAGTCACATCCAATTCAGTGAATTCAATCTGGTGAGGTGATCCTGAGTTGCCTATTTTGCTGGGACCCATTCCAGAATGTGGTGCGACCCTCTCTGTTCAGCCTCACCATCAAAGGTAGGTTACCTGTAGAATGAAATCCCATGCCTGCAAACAGATAGTGTTTGCAGAATAAGGCTTTGATGTGTCACATCCAGTACGATGTGCTGTTATCAGTGAGTGAACAACCCACAAGTCCAGCTCTGTTGGTAGGATGTCTCTGAAACCTCGAGATGAGAAGAGAGCCCTCTTCTGCAGTTGTGCTCCCTGTTGCCAGCCAATTCTCTGCAGCCATCTGTAGGAGCCCCGTCTTTTATGGGCACAGCTGTGTGGTTATTATTTAACACCATGGCCTCTTTTCAGCATTTACCCTTGTTTAATTTGCTCAGTCTCACTTCGTATTTTATGTTTCTTTTTTCTCTTAAGTGTTTCAACTGGATTTATCTTTTACCTTGCTATAATGTATTTTTTACAGTAATCAGACAAGATCTTTTAAACCAGGGAATGTATGCTCTTAAAAGTACAAATGGCAGCTCAAAGGTAATCGCCATTTAGAGTGAAAAGGAGGAAAATGCACAGCTGCCCTTAGAATGTTTGTGTATCTTTGCCTGTGAGACAATGTTATGAGACCACTTCTTTCATAATTCAGTTATGCCACCTCTCTGGCCAAATTCTATTTTGTTTCTTCAATGTAAATCCAGGCTAATCTCCTAGACTCCAACAGAGATAATTGGCTTTATCTTTACATTAATTGAAAGCAGATTTTGACCTGAATTTTCCAGTGTATCTTCTGCTGAAATCTCCTTCCACTGAAGATGGTGTCATTATGGCTGGGCCCTGAGTGTGCTGAACAGATTTTTTTCCTCAGCTCCTATTTCCATCGCATCATAGGTGTTTGATATACTTACATTGTTCTTGTGTTTAATTTCTGCCCATTTAGTCACACTCTCTGTCATCTTTTATTTGTTTAGCAACTTGGTGCAGCTCAGAAAGGTAACAAGGATGGATAGAACGTGCAAATATATTCTGCACAGATCTCTTCTGCAACTTGCTGTGCTTTGGTTTTGACAGTTTGGTTTATCGGATGGGTTGTTTATTCAAATGTTTGTTTTATATGAGAGCATTTAGCAGCAGCTGTAAGTGTACTACAGAGAAGAATTTGATATTTTTCTTATTTATCTTTATTGTTTGTGAAAGCCTTCAGGAACTTCACAAAAAGCCTTCATACCATAAGGCCAGCACCAGGGTTCAAAATGGAGAGGACCCACACAAAATTCAGTCGACTGTGTCCATCCCCAGGTTTTTGGTAGCTGTGGAGAGAACCAAGTGAAGTGCTGCCTCTGCTGTAGTTTTGCTGCTGACGCCAGTAGAACAGGATCTCAGCCCTAGTCCCCGTCTATAGGTTTCATGGGCGTTTTTTAGATAGTGACAATGGTAATGTGAGGCTGAATGTCATTCTCTAGGAAAGGAAAGAAGCATCCTTCTGGTGACGCTAGTCAAGCAGAGAGAAAGAGAAGAATTCCCCAAGAGGCAGGGTTGAATGGCAGGTTTGGCAGGGGATAAGGGTTGTACTGTTTTCTTAGTAAGCATTTTTTAAAGCGCAGCTCATGAGGTGTGACATGCTCTTGTGCTGAAGTGGCATGCCAGGGCAGCAGTCCTCCACACACGTCTGCCTTGTGATCAGTATTAGCAGAAGTGAGGGATGCCAGTTAACTTGCATCCATAAGGAAAAGGTGTGTTTTGGTTCAGGCTTGTCTTGTGCTGTCTTCATTTTGTGCTTTACTTGAAAAGCCAGTGCTGAGGAGGAAATGAAAATACTGACTGCATGGGAGCTTCTTGGGTAGCTGGCCGAACACAGCATCTGCGTATAAATGCATTGCCATGATAAAACTTAATCTTACGCTAGACCATATTTCAACAAGTGTAAAAAACATTGGTACCTTGCAGTCTCATTTCATGTGTACTTGACATGTGGCAATGCCCCCCTGCCTGCAGCCGCCAGCTGCAGGAACAGGAGCAGACCCTGGTAGGTCTGGTACGGCATGGGGAAAAGCTAGCTAGCTTTCCTCACTCTGCTTCCAGAGCGTGGTGGGCCTGCTTGCATTTCTGGCTTTAGTGGGCTTGGGTTTCTGGCAAGCGCCAGCTGCATCTGGTGGAGGTCTGCTCCTCAGGTGCACTGCCAGCCAGGCAGACTCATGATGGATGTGCCTGGGGACATCTCTCACTCTCCTGGCTTGCTCCAGGGCGCCTCTCACATGCACGCACACAGATACGAAGTGCATTTATACATAGTGCTCTTGGGTTATGTTGCCATAAGCTCAGGGTGTGGGACACACTTATTTTTCTCTCATAGACTGTGGGCCCTTTCTCCAAGTGCTGGTGACAGCAATGGGGACAGGCTGTGCCATTTCTTCCCACTGCTGTTCCCAGCAGTAGTCTGTTTTCCATCTTGTAGTAATGTAGGCAAGGGGGTTTCTGTGTAAGTGATCAGCCAGTTAGGAACAGGCATGTGGCCAGTCGTGGAGGCAAGACATAGTCTGCATTTGAATATATCCTGAATTGTGGTACGGTTCAGCCCTGATCCCTGCAGTTAAGCAGACAAGGTGAGATTAATGCCTCTGCAGAAGCCAACTTGATGCCTGTGCACCACTATTTACTTCACTGTGTTCAATATTTAAGTTGCAAATAGAAATTGTCCAGGCAGGGTTAACTTTCAGTGTTTGTAAAAGCAGCCAAACACACTGAGGTTAAATTCGTCAGGAGATGCTGTCTGTTTTGTACAATTTCAGCAACACAAGCTGTCAACTCTCTTGAGCAGACCAGTTAAACTGCCCTTGAAGCTGCTTTATTTAGCTTGAACGTTGCAAATTGATAATGTATTCTAAAAATTTGGTACAGTCTTTTAAATATTAAGTCTTTTAATGGAAGCTTGTGCTGAAAGGAAAATGTAAAATCAGTTGAAAAAAAATGCTCAAGGACTTTAATATCTGAATCAATTCTGGGCAGCAACTCAAGTAAAGCTTTGTCCACTATGCTGACTAAATCTTTTATTTCTTTTACTTCAAAGCAATACTGTAAATCATGTTTGTGAGAACAAAATTTTACCTTATTGTAACTAACTGTAGTATAGCACAGAGAAGGAAAGTAGTTGAACAAGTAGTAAAAGAACCAGGGAGTAAGCTGGACTTAGTTGAAGGAGGGCACATTTTATCTTCTTGGATTAGGTTAATTTTAAAAATTTTTGGCTTTGGATGAGAGAGTTCAGCTATTTTTAGATGTGCAAAAATAGAAGTGGTGTGAGGAAGGTTTGGTTTGCTTTCTGATTCTTCATGTTGATGTTTTAAAAAAGCAGCAGTGGCAGTTATGTGTGCTTTGTAGCAGTCATATATGCTTTGTAGCAGTCATCCTAACATGATAATAAATAGCCTTTTCCCAGGTGATTCTTAGTTCCATGTCTTCTTTTGCAGCAAATTCTTTTGCAGCTCTACTCTCCAAATATAAATATCTTAACTCAGTCTTTTTGGACAAGGCACTAATAAATGACATGTGATTCCTTCCATGACACTGCAACTCTGTCTTCATGTGGATGTAAGCATGGACCCTGTCCCATCTTGGCTTTGCAGCTCACTTATGACCTCTGTTTTGTCTTCCCTTCACAGTTGTGCAGCACATCAAGCGCCATAATATTGTCCTCAAAAGAGAACTGGGAGAAGGAGCCTTTGGGAAAGTCTTTCTGGCAGAGTGCTATAACCTCAGTCCTGAGCAGGACAAGATCTTGGTGGCAGTGAAGGTAAAAGAATCTGGGGTTTCCATCATTAATTTATGGTTGCAACTAATGCTATTTGATTTGTAAGTGATCGTGTTTGCCTATTCCGTAGCCCAGTGTAACTGCTCTGATATATGTGGAAGGGCACACAAGGCTAATGGAGCGTTAAGAGAATGAAATATTTGATCTTGCTGTGGATTATAAAATGAGAGCTGGATTTCATAAGGGAAATGGGAAGCAGACTGTGTCACAGAGGGGCAAAATCTTTGATGCTCTATCTAAAATATAATTAGTGAAAAATAATGTATAGGTCATTAAAAAATACTTGTGACGTGTGTCTAGAAAAATAATAAATTACTAGATAAAGGAATAGGTTATGTGTGTAATCGCTAGTCAAAGAAGGCCTTTGTTTTTCAGGCTTGTGCTATTCTTTTAGTCAGCCACTGAAACTATCTGTGAGTAATTGTCATTAATATATCTGCCGGGAATGTTATAACAAACTTGTGGATAATATTGTCATGTGCTGTTAGACACTGGCTGTATGGAAATCCAGAAATCATGGTGTGTCAGACCTGAAGAAGTGGTTCTTGGTTATACAGCTCCAGTCAATTCTCCAAAATTACAGTCCAGAGGAGGAAGAAACTACATGAAAATAGCTGTAACCTTGAAGTTTCAAGTATATAGAATTATTTTCACATTTTTGGTGGGGGGTGTGGTGTGTGTGTGTGTGTGTGTAGGGGGAATGGAAGGGGAAAAAAAACCAAAAAAAACCCCGGGATTTGTTTGTTTCTCCGGAAGAGCACAGACTGCATGGTGCACTGGGAATCTATCAAGGAGTAAGAAGATTTCCAGCTTGGTCTCAGAGCTTGGATGCCAAACCTGCTTCACCATACCAAACCTGTTTGTCCCCCAGAATGAAAGGGCTGAGGTTGGGTGTTGTCCTCAGCTGTGGATGTATGCTGGAAAACAGTATCAGTGAAACTACACTCTTAAAAGTCTCCCTGGCAACAATTTTATCTCCATCTGTAGAATTCTACCAAAAGCTGAGCAAGTTGTTCAGCTTTTGAAATATCTCATTAAATGCGGGGAAATATACATTTAGAATTTGGGCTGTGCCTAGAGATTGGAAAATAATTTTATCTGACCAGTCACAATTAGGCAACCATGTGTACATTTTTTATCAAACCATAGAGTAAGAGAAATTGAGTAAATCATTTTTCTGAATTTGGAAACAAGAAATAGAGTTTTAGATTTGGTAATGAGGGAACATGGAAGGAGGATGGACTTGTAAACTGCTTTCCTACTCCATCAAAAATAACAGGTTTTGGGGGTTTGCCAAGGTTGCAAGCTTTTTGATACTTGGGAATTGTTTGGTCAAGTTGACTGGTGAGAAAAAATTAGGTCCTGAAGAGTTATATCATAGACTGAAGAAAGCAAAAGGTAGGAGATGGCAAAACTAGATCTGAATGAAGTTTCCATTGTATTTTCATGAAGCTAGAGTGGAAATTGCTTTTCCTCTATCACTTCAGAGAACTGCTTGAAAGCAGAATAAAAGTCTTCCCATTCTCTTGCTCCCTTTGAAAGTCCTGACCAAATGGAGCCTAGCACTTCTGCTGTTAAACACTGTGCCACACTTACTCTCTGCTGCTCTTTCTCAGCGTAATTCACAAGGAACAGCATTCAGCCTTTAAAGGGAGACTTGTCTCCATGGATTTACCTGACAAATCATCAGCTCTCTGGACCAGTTGTCATACTTTTTTCTTTTCTTTTTTTTTTTTTTTTTTTTTTTTTTTTTTTTTTTTTTTTTTTTTTTTTTTTTTACCAAATCTACTCTTTGTAGTGCCCTTAATAAGGATCTTGCGGACAGCTGTGGGAAGAATGACCTCTGGGGACAGATAATGCCCATTTAGTGTTTCTCACATTGGCTTTTGAAGATGTGACTCTGCCTGCCTCCAAAGAGTGAATCTTTTGGTGAACTGTGCCATCAAATTGATCTCATATAACTACAGGGTTATTTGCCTGGCACTTTTTCAGTGTAGTACTAACGGTAGCTCACAAATATCTTCCAGTCACAGTGTAGGTCAAAGGATGGCACCCCAGCAGTGCCTAGCCAGACAACTGTGTCCAGAGCTCAATGCTGGGCACAGAGTTTAGCAGTGAAAATCTGTGATTTTGGTTTTTTTTTTGTCCTAGAGGGGCAGGCCTGGATACCAACAGCAGAGGGTAGCTCCTCCTGGTACATGGAAGGGCTTTAGAGAACTGCACCCCTATGGGCAAAGCCACAGCACACCTGTCTCCGTGAAATAGATTTTGTGAGCCCAGAAGGGTGAGGAGTATGGCAGTGCCAGAGGGATTTTGACAGCAAGGAGACATGCTCTCACCTGCATGGGGTAGATCAGGATAGCTCGTGGTCCCCGATGGCTGCCTGTGCCTGCTGGTTACTGGGCTACTGTATGGTTCGTGCCTGGCCCTGGGCATCACTTCATCTGACTCAACAAGCATCCTTCTCCTTTTTGGCCAGCTGGTATCCAAAATGCTGATGTTACTGCAGCAAATTATTTAGGAGCTAAGAGGCCCAGAAAAATCTGGGAAAAATATAAAATCAGACTTGGCATAAACAACTCAAGGTGCTTGAGCTTTTGTTCCTTGGAAAATGAGAAAGAAAATCTGTTTCAATTTGTTTCAACCATGAGGCTTTTTGGGGGAAGCGCTGAGTGGAAATGCTTTCTGTGAGTCAAACCCTGTGAGCAGAGAACTTAACCACAGGTTAATCTGGTTGCATGGGCACTGTACTAGCCTTCCCCCAGATGAGTTAGTGCACATCAGAGCACCGTTTGCTTCAGGCACTTTCAGAGAACAGAGGGTGGAAGAAGGGAAAGTTACAATTTCCTTCCGAGCCATTTTGCCACGCTGCAGTGTTTCTTCAGGCCTGGATCAGTACTGTCTCCTCATAGGGTGGATCCCCAGGCATAGTCTTGTACTAGTTTAACCTGTCTGGACCTGGAGGTGAGGTTGACTGTCAGGACACAGGTTAGCAGCTGCCTCTGGCTCCCATGGGAGGTTGGAGGGAGATTCACTCAGTGCTGCTTCAGGGTTGTGCTCTGCTAGCACGCTTATATGTGCATGAAGTGAACATTTCCACAGCACCTGCAGAGTAAAAACAAAGGTTTCAAAATCTTTGGGTCTTCAGTTCAGAGAAGGTTCAAAACCACCCCTTAATTTCTTGGGGAAATATATCACTTAGCTCTTGTATGGTAATGGGGAGCAGTAGTAAGGATTTCCTGGTGGACTGAAACAGTATAAAGGACAGCTGTCATGAGAGTTTCATTACCAAGTCATACTGATGCTGGTGAGAGCCATATCCCCCTGCTATTCCTCTGACTTGTCCGTGTGGTGTCAGGGTGGACTAAGGAGCTGGCAGTTTGCACTCAATACAGAACACAGGTCTGCAGACACCTGATGTTACACTGACACGTGGGCAAGGAGTCTGGAGGAGAATTAAGCATGAGATGGTGGTTGGACTGTCACAGGGATGAACTCAGTAGATGTGGAGCTCCTGTAACAGCCAAGGTATCCCTCTGTTGCCCAGGGGAGCATGTCCCTCCTCCTTAGCTGCTGGCCTGTGTGGCTGGAAAGTACATGTGGTTGTATCTCTTGGGAAAAACTCCTTTTGACTGGTGAGAGTGCTTTGAATGCAGAGGATGGGTGTACTTGTCAGTAATGATAAGAATAATGAATATGTCTTTTTCTCTCTTTGTGCTCTTATGGTTTTATTTTTATTTTTTCTCTTGCACTGAGAACAAGCTAAATGCATTAGGCAGTGTCATTTCTGTGTAAATTCTATGTACGGGGTTTTTTTCCCACATTCCAGTCCCCTCCTTGCCTGTGTCAGCTCTCTCTCTTGCATTGTGTCTATTCTGTGCACTGCATGAAATAATGAAAAGGGGGTTCTGCAATGGTGGGTGACAGAAATTCAAGTCACCCCTTTGTAGTAGAAACCATGCCCGAGTTTTACCTGGCTTTTAGACCCTTCTGCATTTTGCTGTTTGACAGAAAATGTGTAATTGCCATGGCAACTGCTCTGTCATATGATAATTTTGCTGTTTCTGTAAGATAAAAAGTGTCTTCTGAAATATACAATATGCCATCCTCACAGGGCAGAGCATTTTTACTGTCTTTCCAGGGAAGCTGGAAAGAGGATCAGCCCATGCTTCTCCCTGTCATTTCTCCCCCCCACCCCCCCCACCCTCACCGGTTGCTATTATTTAAAACTGGTTTTTTTTATATTAATTTTCTAATTCTGTTGTTGAGAAGAATTACAGTCCAATTTTTTTAGACATTAAGCCACTGGAGGAAACTCAAGTGACAACAGAATTATTCAGGGTGATTTCATTATATACGATAGATTGGACTGTGGGTTGGTGCCTGTAATATGTTAGAAGCATCATCCTAGAGCCCAGAAGTGTTGGTGGACATTTTAATTCCAGTCCTCACTCAGTTCAGATGTGAATGTGTGAGGACCATAGTTGAGAGTCAATTTGATATCCACCTTAGGTGATATAGCTGTGCGCTTGTTAAGCTTTGATGATGCAATATCCTTGTTGCATCATTATTGGTAAAAGTTGTGGAAAAAGGGTTCTGGGCCTTCTTAACATGTGGGATTCATGAGTGAGTCCCTCAGGAAAGGGACATCTGTGGCATGAGTGATTTCTGTTGTCTCTAGGATCCATTCAGCCCAAAATCCACAGGGAAAAGCCCTGAAACTTGGTAGATGATAGCTGTCCAGTCTGCCCTGCTCCTTGTCTCCCCATCTGAACCTTATTATGGTAGCTGTGTATTTTTCAAGACCTGTGGTTGTGATTTCACAGGTAAAGTGCTTTTTCCAACAGTCATCTTTTAGTCCCTTATTCACATATGCATAAATACAATACTAGAAAAGTGAAGTGTCCCTGTTAAAGAAAGAGCTTGAACAAACCATGACTACTGCAGCTAAGATTTGAATATGTTGGCAGAATGCTTGCACAGTATCAGCTTGTTCTGTGTCTGTTCTGATGAGTGACCTTGGTCCCATACTCTGTACATGAATTCATGGTGGAAAATGAAGTAAATGAAGTGACTAGATGGCCAGGAAAAAGTATATTTAGGTAAACCAATGACACTAGTTTTGTGTCTTCTCTTTGTATTAAGTATAGGTGTAGTTAAAATCCAGAGGTGCAAGGCCCAGGCATCAGTTTCTGTGAATGCTAAATTGTGAACATTAGTAACCTTCTATCTGTCTCTAAGTGTTTTAAAAATATTGTTTGAATTAGCATAGTGTAACCCCTGTGCCTTTTGAAGGTATAATTGACAGTGGTTAACTGTCAATTATAATTATTCCCCATATAATCGGTGTCAGAACTTTGGGGGGGGAGGTGTCTATTTGTGCATGAAAGTGTTCTCTTGCTCAGGAAGTATAGCTCTTAAGAAAAGATCTGAAACTGTCTATGCATGGCAGTTATATTAACATTATTTCATTATACAACATTTAAGCCTCCTGTTTAATCCGGTGTTGATATATTTCCTCCAAAATGAAAATATACAAGAGTTTAGAGCTGTATAAATAAAAGGGTGTGAGAAAAATTCACCTGCAGAATTCTGATCTGCATCTACTTCCTCTCTGTCTATCAATTTAGGATCAATCCTTCAGTTACTTATGCATATGCTTAGTATTAGGCATGTGACTAGATTTACTGAATTTCAAAGGCATTTCCGGCAGAAGTCTCAGGTTGTAAGTTCTGGTCCAGGGACATACCCTTGTATAAATCTACTTAATGTATAGCACACCATAGGGGCCAACATCAGCAACAGCGACATTAGTAATACATAAAGAATGCATCTACATTCCCATTAAGTATTTTAAGCAATGAGAGTTTTATTTTAAATAACTTACAAGACAGGTAAATAGCAAGAGGATACTAGGCTTTGCCCAAGTTAAATGCTAAAGGATGTGAACCAGCTGTTTAATAATATATTTTTTGGATAAGATCAGTTTATTTTTTCTGTGTTTGGAAAACACTTGGCAAAGTAAGATCATGAGTATTCCTCATCCTCTCATAAGACAAATTCTTGTTTGGGATGATGTGTGGCAGGAGAATGAAAAGTGTACTGCCGTCATTTTATTGCACTTAAAAGATCACATCTGCATTTCTAAAAGAGTTATTAAGTGCTTATTCCATCCTTCATGCAGTAGTGTCCTTATCTTACCCTTACAGTGCTATCTCCCATGTTTGCTTTCTGCAAATACTTCCCCTTCCTTACACTTTCATGTTCTCTGGCAGACACTGAAGGATGCCAGCGACAATGCCCGCAAGGACTTCCACCGTGAGGCAGAGCTGCTTACTAACCTGCAACATGAGCACATCGTCAAGTTCTATGGCGTTTGTGTTGAGGGTGATCCACTCATCATGGTCTTTGAGTATATGAAGCATGGAGATCTTAACAAATTTCTCAGGTAAATCCACGAACTGTGCTGCTAAGCCAGAATTGGGTGGAGAAGGTAGGTGTTACTGGTACTTAGCATCTAATTAACCTCCACCACTGGAAAATGCCGACAACAATCTATGCAGCTCTTATCTTCTGTACTGTGATGTGGGGCTCATTGTTAATTGCCTATTTGGAAGTACCATTAAGTCAAGCCATACACTTTGCACCAAACAAGTGGGAACCAAAGAAATATTGTTTGAAATATATTTTGTGTATTCTGAAATGTTTGCTTATAAGTCTTACAGTAGGAATCATTTTCTTGCAGGCTTTCTTGTGGCACTTGGAAAGATCCCACTCCACACCTATCTCTGTGTGTAGGCGTCTAAAAGCTTTTGAAATCTAACCCCTTTTTTTTTTTCCCTCATCTCAGTATTTTGGAAAGACTTCCGTTAATCTGAAGCAGGGAAACTGAGCCATGGAAACTTAAGTGCAATGGAAAATGCTGCATCTTGGGGTCGGGATTAGGGCTTTATTTCAAAAAGCTGTTCAGGAACGTGTATTGGAAATTGGAACTTGGCAGCAAAGCAGTCATAAATAAATAGATGATACCTAAGGTTCACAATAATAGGTAACTCAGGAACCAGGAAGTTATGAACAGTGGGTCTGTGTGTGTGCCATTTCCACTAGCCTGCACTCATTGGCTTAAAACCAAGCAGTTAAGAAACAGCTTTTGCTCCTATGTAAAAAAAATGTTTGTATAAGGGACTGTTCTTTCAAGGTCTTCTATGTCATTTTCATCACAGAATATCACAAAGGTCTTTCAGTGTACTGTAATCTCTCCTGCT
>NW_009919496.1:22988-23665 GCF_000696875.1 Nestor notabilis
ACCATTTTGGAAAGATAATCTGTGACAAAGCTGTAAAACAATGAGAACTGATGTCCCTTTAAATGGGTTCAGATTTGATATCTGGCTGAAATGGCTAGTGACTGCTAGTGTCACCATTTATGCATTTTTGATAGTGTATGTGAAATGAGTTTGCTGTCTTTCTAATCTCTGCTTAACAAATAGCCACACCAAAGCAAATGACATCAACTAGCATCCTCCTCTATCAGCAGGGCTGCCAGGTTTGGCAGGGAGATCAGGGCCTGAATGGGGGATGCAGAGCAAACGCTACTACTTTTCCCAGACTGATTATCTCTTTGGCAGAGGATATATTGTCAGAGCCATGTTGGGGCATTTACATTTGTCTGCTTGGACCTCTGCCATGGATCAGGAGAGAACTGCAGTCTTTTAAGATGCCATCCCAGTACTTTTTCAGAACACTGAATTTCCATTAAAAGAAGTCAGATTTGCAGCTGATAAGAAATAATTTGTGATTTTGTAATGAATGCTTATTCTTTGATTCTTTTTGATTGGCACTTTCTTGCCTCATAACTGTGATTTTGCATTATTGTACAGAAAGATAGTTTAGCAGACAGTAGATTTCCTACCTTAAGTCTTCTCTTTTTTTTTTTTTTTTTTTTTTTTTTTTTTTTATCAACCCCCTTTTTTAAAACAAAAAA
>NW_009919496.1:23696-48367 GCF_000696875.1 Nestor notabilis
TCAGCCCTCGTCTTTAGAACATAAAATGATTGTGCTGGGACAAGCTGTTATACCGAAGCTCCGATTTGTCATTCCTCTCGCATTTGCTGCAGCTTGTGCTGCACATCAGAGGTTACTTCTACAAGGCAGTAAGAGCCTGTATTTCTTACCCTGCAGCGCCATCAAAGGCTGTCGGGGAAAAATGAATCCGAAATTTAACCCAAATGAGCCTTGTTGTCTGTATGCAGCCAAAGGCTGTTTGAGATCTAGGAGTAAAGCTTCAAAGTCTTGCCTGTACTGTGTTTTTTCTGACTAGTGGAGGCTGATGCGGATCCAAAGAAATTTCTGTCAATGTCCCTTGCTGTTGCAGACACTGAGGAGCACCTCATTTACAGCCAGCGCCAAAAGGACAAGCAAAGTGGGTGGAGCATTAAGAATAATCCAAAAGTTTCATTAGATACAGACCATGTCCTCAAGGAAGCTAGCAAAAGTTGAAGAGTTCTGTAATTTGGCGACTCAGAGCTTTATGTGTGAAAGCAGTCATTAAAAAATCCATGCAATGAAAAGGTGCCATGCTTTTCAATAGGAATTTGCCTGTGAGTCTTGGTTGGACATTTCATATCTTCCTGTTTATTCCCCCCAACCCATGTCAGTCGAATAGCTGCCTGTATGTACCCTGTAGCAGAGACCTTCTTTGCCTGGTACCAGATGCAGTTCTAGCAATGCTACACACCCTCATTCATTTCTTTCTCACATCTGTCACTTTGCTCATGAGGTTCTTCCCTTGGGGCAGTTTTAATATCATATTTCTAATAGGTAGTGTCAGATTTGATCTCACAGGTTTTGATTAATTTGCAACTCCTGTGCCCTTCCCCTAGGGACAAATCAAGGCCTCACCTCTACTGATTAGAAAGGTGGTTCTCTGAAACTCCTCTCTGTAGGAAGGAAGGACTTCTGAAAGAAAATAAAAATCAGTTCTATTTAAAAAAAAAAAAAAATGTTAAGGAGGAAAGAGGAGAAGTGGTCTCTTAGAAAGAATAGTCTTCAGGAATGGAATAAAAAGGTCTTCTGAAAATGCAGAATAACAGAATGGATAGAAAAGAATATTCAGAATATTATAAGGTGTATCAAATAAGGAATGATTGCAGATGACCTCAAGAATTGGATAAGTATTAGCTGATAATGCTTACTATAAAATGTTGTGTGTGGGAATGGTTATATCTATATCTTCAAGATCTTAGGATGTTACGCATGTATACGAAAGCTGACATAGTTAGGATGGGTGAAGTACATGGGTTCCAGTACATTGCTGGGCTTTTGAAATGCAAAACATCTCTCCTTCTGCTGGAGTGTATAGAACTTACTTATTAATCAGTTGATAATTGCATCTTAAGGACTTGCTAGATCTTGAAAAGCTTGAATTTCTGAAGCTGTTTAGTTGTTCCAAATAGCGTGTGTTCTGTGTCCTCTTCCCATCGTAAAGAACTGCCATCTATGGCAGGACTTGGTGATGAAATAAGCAAAAATGGTTTCCTGCTGGGCACTTGGATAGGAAGGATATTAGAAGCGTAAATCTAAAATTGCTGCCCTTGTTTTTCAGATGATGTCTCAGAAGGAAGCTAGCTTTCTTCTTTAAGAAAAGATGGAAGGGTCAGTGGCCTCTCTCCCTTGAGAAATCAAGGAATGCTAGTCATAGGAAAAGTGATGCTGTGCATGCCACTTCATTGCCTTTCACTCTTACAGAGTGATATGGTTTTCCTCAGTTACCAACTGCTATATTTTGCCAGCCTTTCTCCAGAAAAGATTACTAGAATGGAACAGGAGAAAGCTGGTAGTTTTGGACAAAGGATTATTATTATGAACACATGTACCTTATTTCCCTGAGTAATATATCACCTGTTGTGTAGTGCTCTTCACACCACTTGTCTTCCACACAGCAAAGGAAAACAGCAAATGAGAAAAGCTAGGATATAAGTTTTCCCCTATTTCACCAATGAATTTGTAGTCCTTTTAGTTGTTAGATTTGAGAGAGTTAGTTGTGCAGGTTTAGGCTCACTAATGCGTTTCACCTCTCCAGTTTACAAGTGGCCTGTCACTTAACCAGTTTGCATTTTGATGCAGGGCACATGGACCAGATGCAGTACTGATGGCAGAAGGCAACCGTCCTGCTGAGCTGACCCAATCCCAGATGCTTCACATTGCCCAGCAGATTGCAGCTGGTATGGTTTATCTGGCATCACAGCACTTCGTGCATCGGGATCTTGCTACCCGGAATTGTCTGGTTGGTGAGAACCTGCTGGTGAAGATTGGGGATTTTGGGATGTCTAGAGATGTGTACAGCACGGACTACTATAGGGTAAGTGAACTGCTGTAACGGATAATAACCTAGGCCTTGTTCAGTTATCTTACCACATTGATAAGACTGATTCTGCTATTACACCTGACCATCTGTCTGTCAGGTAATTTAGATGCTGGTAAATGGAGAATGTTGTCATGAGTTACAAAGTTTTGGTAAATGTGGAGAAAGCTAATCAGAGTAAGACTGGCATGTCCTCTTGTTTATACATGTTGGCTTTACATTCTAATAATAAATCACAGAAAGGTCTTTGTGTAGAAATTTTGCATGTTTGCTTAGCTTTAATGAAGAAGAAGCAGAAGCAGAAAAAAAGGAAGAGTGGGTAATCAAATTTGGCCCAACACTTGGAAGTTATTAAAATACATTCTTATATATTGCTAAGACAAATGGAAATTGTAACATTCAGGTATTTTATGTCTAAGTTTACTAGAGGTGTAAGTACTGGACAGCAACACTGGACCAGTTATTTTAATCAGTAAGAGACTTGGTGTGAAATTTCTATATACTCTGCACCTGCAAGATTTTCAGTAAGTTTTTCTTGTCTTAAGCCAAGTCCTTAGTCCTACTGCTTATGGTTGCAGAGTTGTTTTGTTGTGGGTATGAGTAGGCCATTGTACATCTTCATTCCAGCCCAGGCCATTTCCCCTGAGCTTGGTTGCCATAAAATGATCTATGAAGTTTGCAATGGGCTTCTAGGATCACTAGGATAACAGGAATGTGTGCATTAGTTACTGTCCTTGGTGTTGTCTTTGTACTATGTGGTAAGTCATGTAGTTGAGAGCATTTGCTGTTTGCTGCCACACTGGTAATTTCATGATTGGAACTGAAGCTATCAGGTGTTTATGACTTGGGGAAGGTAATCCATGGCCAAGGTGTTTATAAACTCCAGAGATCCTGTGAGATCTTGTCTTACACTTGGCATCTTTATGCATGTTTTCTGTATCTATCTGCCTCTCATGTGACCTGTTGCCAGCGAATTCCTTATTGATAAAATGAAGGCTTTTTCCTTAGCCCCCAAGTGTGGGCTGCTGTGTGCATAAAGGAGAGTGTCACTTTGGTGCCGGTACTTACAGGATGCCTGGAGGGAGATTGTCCAGCTGAGGCTGGACAAGGCAGAGCAAGCTGTACACAGGAATTATTTTTGAGTGTCATTTCACTTAACAGCTGAGAAGTAACAGTTTCCTCTGTTCTTTCAAAAGGCAAACCTACTGTTTAGTAAACATAGGAGCCAGGTTCCTCTGACATTTTGTTATTTTGGAAACTTGGCACTTCAAGCTATTTGGTCAATGTAAAACAAGCATGACTGCACTTCAGAACTTGGAAAAATACACAGAATGTAATCACTGCCTCCCTCTGTTTGTGTTTGCAAGGACACCAGTGAGCATCAGTGGCCAGGGTTTTTTGATTTTGCATCCGAAGTATGAGCAATACTTACTGGGACAGGTGGTGTGTCTCTGTTCTGTAGGATACTGAGGATGGATTTGTTTATGATGTTTGTCATTACACTAAAGAATGAATGTCTGTGCTTAACCATGTTTGCAAAGGCCTTGCAGTCAGTAGCAGCATTTTTGAACAATAAATGGTCTGCTTATTTTTTGCAAAAATTAATAACTCCCTGCTGCAGGAAAAACTACCTGCAAAAAGGGATGAAGCTAAGTAATCATATGGTCTTCCTGGGGATGACAGAGGCATGGCACAGGCATATCATAGTATAATGACTTTGGCATCACCTTCTCATGTACCTCTGGGTTTAATCACTGAGTCTTAACACATGAGCACTGAAGCAAAGCTTCTACCCAGTGAAGCACAAATCTAGAATAATACCCATAACCTGGAGAAAGCAGGGGTTCACCAAAGAAAATTTTAGGTAACCTAGGTAGTCTTAGGTCTCTCTCAAAGGACCTAATTCAAAGCGTATACCGCATTTCTCACCGACTCTTGCACAGAATCACTCTCTTCTTTCCTTCTTCTCTCCACCACTTTTTTTTTTTTGAGCCCAGGGTAGTACCTGTGGGTGTAACAAAGGAGAAGAAAGAGGAAGTAGTGTGAAAAGGGTGTAATCATGGATGTGAGAGAGGGAACAAATAAGGCAGGAAAGGTAAGTTTAGAGACGTGTTAGTAAAAGAAAAGTGTGAATGAAGGTAGAAAGATGTAGACAAGTGTAAGAGGGGACGAATGAACATGTGAAGTAGCATGGCTCCATGCAAAATGATGGTGTAAGCTTGCAGCATGATGGATGGGTATGAATGTTGGATAGTCACTTATTCTGCACAGTAAGAAGAAGATGAAGGACCGTTTCTCTTGCCTCTTATGTTCTGGCTGGCTTCTAGCTGGTGCAGAGGAGGGACAGAGCCACAGCCTACCATGACACTGTATTTCACAGTGATAAAAGTTGGAAGTTAACAGTTGAGCCTCCGAGGTTTTGGCCTTCCCTGCTTTGGCCATATGTGGGATGATCAGAAGGTGGTCATGAAACAGTCAAGGCTATGATGACTTCCCAAACAGTTGCCTGGAGAATTACATCCGTGGCAGGTCTAAGTAATGAAACTGTCAGCAGTGACACTGGGATGGCAGTGACCTAGCATATCTAATTGTTTCTCGCAGGCTAAGTCTTTTTAACTGCTCAGGCTTAATCACGTTCATAGAAGCAATTCTTCCCCAACCAGACAGCTTTATCTTGGAAATATTTCCAACATACAGTTCCAAAAACCTCTGCAAGAAATGGTTCAGCATTTGTGTTTATTAATACTCTGGAATCAGCTTTTTGGGATCCTACCACCCTATCAGGATGTTAGATTTGCCCAATATGATTATTTATAGCTAGCTTCTGTAAGATAATGATGATCCCCAGTACTTGTTCACTGTTAGATTGTTAATGACATTCTGCATTGAATCAGCCCAGTTGTTAAGCAATGCCTCAGGGAAGAGGGGGAGAGAAATAACCCTTGGGCTGGTAATACATGTATTATGTGGCCCTGATTGCACAAGCTTTCCTTCTACTCCTCCGTTCTTTTTTCCTTTCTTTTTAATCAGGCAGGAATCTTGTGGGTGGGGGAGCCCTGGTGTACTTGCTAGTATTCAGTGTAACAGCAATAATTTTCACTAGTTGGACTAGATAAGCATGGAGACATGAAGAATCTGCAGTGGCTTTTCTTACCCAGCACTTCCGTCCACCCGAGGCAAAAGTAAAACAACTGTCTAGTAATTAGTTGGTCTGTGTGCCAAACAGCTCCAGCAACACTGCAGTTCTTGTAGCACAGTGGCTCATTTTGAAAAGTTATTTACTTGCAGAGCTTAGGTCTCGGGTTCATTAAGGGCTTTTATTTGTTTTGTTGATGTCTGTTTTGTGTTGTTTGGAATCCCAACCCGCACAGGTCAGGGTTTCCCATCTTTCCCTCTCATACTCAAGTAGTGTGACTCAGCAGCATAGCTTTTAATGGTTTAAAGTATTGACACTGAAGCAGGGGAACCACTGCTTTGCTAATGTTTGTTCTTGCACTCAGAGATAGTATATTAAGCCCTTTTTTGGGTTCCAGTTCAGGTTTGCAAGTAGTTGCTTAGTACATGGTCTTAAAATACTTTTCTGCATTACTTTATCATAAGCAAACAGCTTAAAAGGAGAAAAGGAAAAAGAAACAAAACAAACCAAACAAACAATCCACAAACAAAAAAAACAAACAAACAAACAAAAAAAGGAAGGTCGTCTTATCCCAGTACTTGGAAAAACTTTATAAGGATCTGCTTTAAATATCCAGCCTGGTCGGCCAGCCACAGGCTTGGGCCAAGATTCTGGATGAAACGGTGATCTCACTGGAGTAAGCAAGAGCTTTGCCATTAACTTCATTAGGACCAGAATTTTACCCTTCATGTTTTTCCAGTGCAGGATAGAGACTCTGTTTCTGATTTAGATTTATGGTGCTCAGTTGTGTAATGCCTGTTTTGCTATTGTATAACTTACTTGTCTTTATGCAACAGTACAAGGAATAGTGGGGAAAATAAGGACTCCTTTCTTCTGCTTGTACAAACCATGCAAGAAACTGTCAAAAGACTAGGGCTGTTCATCAGGTTTCCACCTTCCTCTAGGCCCAGCTCACCACAAAAAGACAGATTCATAAGTCGCAAATCGGTTTTGTCCACTGCTGGCACAGATGGGGCAGCAGACCAATAGGATATGTTTCATTATAAAGTCCAGTGACACATCTTCTTTATAAAATCTTCTGTGTAATTTGTACCATGTTTTGCTATTAAAATTAAGCATAGCATGTAGGATTGGAAGAAGCAACATAGGTTGCTAAGCCCAAGCCTTCCGCTCTTGCAGGAAGCCAAGCAGTAAGTTAAGAGTGGAAGGAGCTACAAGAACCTCAGACCTCCTCAATCTACATGGAAAACCCCAACACTCTTAATACTTCATCACCTTCTATATAAGGCACCAAACCACGTAAAAATTACAGTCTGACAGAAAAAAAAGAGATGTCCAAGGTATCAACAGTGTCCTAAGCCTCTAAAGAGAAATTACGTTTGATGAAAATTCCTGAGAGGTCTTAGGAAGTTGGTCACACCTGACACACAACAGGAGGTGACAGAAATCCCCATCAGTCTGTCTTGGTGAGAATTACCTTCTGAGCTGGCAAACTTTATAATGCTTTGAGCGAATGAGCCAGCCTGTGTCATTACTGGGGTTTGGTGATAACCCCCGAGAGCACCTTTGGCCCTGTCACCTGTCCTTAGTGCCTCAGAGCAGTGTGGAAACTGAAGGTGGCCAAAGCCAAATCATAAAGCATGAGAGGAAACAAAAACGTAGATGACCAATTCAAGTTCTGAAGAAAGACTTTAGTTGAATAAATTAATACAGAGCAGCCTGCAAAATGCTGACAGGCTTCTTCTCAGATGTCTCTCAGGTATACCACGAAATTGGATAGCAGCAGTCTTGTGCCTGTAAAGTTTGAATTTCTAACTCCTGGATCACTCCTATCCTACCACGCAGCCCCTTCCATCAAAGTGGGTGTTGAAAATAAGTAGAATGCTGCTACCAGAGCTCTCCACAGAAGGCTGCTACACAACCTTGCAGTCCTAATAGCTGCAAATTTTCTCTTTTATCTGCAACCTGAATTAACTCACTGGCCAATGTACACCTACCTGATAGCATTATTATCCTCCCTTCCCAGCTTTTACCTCTCAAGTGCATTTAGAAGAAGTACTCCTGTCTCCTCCCAGACTATTTTGGAGGGTTAAAAGGCACACTGTCAGAAGAAAAGGTTCTTCAGTTCTCTTCTCATCATAGTAGCATTCTCCCATGACTTTAAGTGTGTGAAACAGCAGTTTCGGTGTCTTTCTGGTACAGACATCACTAGGACTGTGAGCAGTATTTTCCAAATGAGATTTTGCCCACTGTTGGATCAGAGGGACCTCCCAGCCTCTACTGAAATATGCTGCATGGTACATGCTAGCCTCGTACAGCCTGTCATTGGCACACAGTCACTGTATTGTCCAGTAGTGCCCTGGGCCGCTCTCATCTTCCACTCCTTCCAAATGAAGAACATCCCCTTTTTTCTTGAAGCTTTTGGTTTCAATCCCTAAGTGAATGACTTTGCAGTTCATACTAGCACATTTTGTACCTCTAGTGGTTGAAAAACACTGTTGTCTCTCTTATTTTTAGCTTCTTTGGGGGCTGCTTTTTTTTTTTTTTTAAAAATTAAAATTCAGGTCTTGTCTAATTTGGTGGTGAGTAAAGAACTAAAGAAATAGAATCATGGTTCCAAAAAGTAAACAACTGAGGGAGTGAGAAAGATTTGCAAGGAAGTTTCCTAGATTTTTGTGGCTTTGTTTCTTAATGTTTTGTTTCTTGATCACCTCTTTAATGTTACCGTTAAGTGAGTATTTTGGGAAAAGATATCTTTTTAAAACATAGAGTTCCCATGCGCTTTCAGTTAAGATGTGAGAAGTTATTACACTTCTTAGCCTCCCAGGAAGACTTCCAAAAAAACTGAGGATTACGCAATTAGCTATTCCAGGCCAATTTTAAAAATACCCAGCTTTCAGACCTTCTCACTACATAGAAAGGTCAAAATACTTTTTGAGAAACCATTTTTACACTTAGGAGTATTACAGTCCTCAGCAAACAGTCCCAACTCTGATCTCCATTGTTACTTAACAAAGTCAGAGCAGCAGTTTGAACACAGTGAAATAACATTGGTATTAGAGTACAGGAATGGCATTAGCATCTTGCCCACTGGGCATAGTCCTTCCTTCATGTGTGAGCCTAATACAGAATGCTGTATTTCTGGCAACTGCATAATACACTTTTCTGGTGACTCTCATTTGCTAAAAGATAGTGCTAGTAAAATAATCACCAGAGAGTGATCTTGCTTAAGCTATTTCCAGTACCAAATGCCTATTTGCAAAGGGAGTTAATGCATGACAGCAAGGAGCTAAAAAAAGAAAAGGCTGGTTTATCATTATTTGGGCTGTAACTAGCCGGGCAAGCACAGCGATACAAATGTTTACAGTGCAGAACAAGTGTCTGTCTATTCTAAAAGGGCAATAGCAGCAAACACCTGCAGGTCTCAGCTGTCACTACAGAGATGAATACCTGTGTGTGGGAGTTTGGAGGAGGTTGCACTAAAGAAAACAAGAAAGAGTTACTGAGAAGTCAAGCAGCTTGTCAAGGCATCCTCGTAGGTGTGTGTATTGAATTGTCACAGTTTGAAGGCACAGTTTGAAGGCTTTTTATTAGCTGCTATTTTTGCATCCATTGCTCAAAAGGAAGTTATCTGCTTCCCTACATGGACTTCTCGGCTTTCCTCCTTCGTCAGAGGCTCATTGCATCATGTGTAGTGCTGGGGAGGACAGAGGGTTCCAGCAGCCTTGGGGGACGTGCACAGATGATTTCATGCAACTGGAAACAATACATGAAATAATGGGCCAGCTAGAGAGATGTAAATCCGAATTAGCTGCCTTGAAGTCAGTGCAGTAACTCTGAACTGAAAGTAACATAATCACAAGCAGAATTAGGCCTAATGATTCTAGAGGGCTTTTAGGAGCTTCCCAAAGGTCAGCACAGTGTCAGCATATAGAAATTTGTAGGCACTGGGACATGGCATTATCCTGACGCTGAAGGATTAACAACATGGCTTGATGCCTGTTACTACCTGCCCATGCCAGAGTATATTCTTGTGTGCAGGAAGCATGCTCTTTCCTCAGCTCTTACTTAACACATCCCTGACTGCTGGTGTTTTGTCTGGAATTGCAGTTTTCTGACCTGTTCGGTTCTACACAGAGAGACCAAATTCAGCTTTGTCTCAAGCTTCTGCAGCCCACCAGTTTTAGCATGGCTACAGATGTAGTCACTTCCCAAGTCAAGTTTTCTCACTATGGAATCATAGAATGATTACGGTTGGAAAGGCCCTTAAGATAGAATAGAATCATAGAATAGTTATGATTGAAAAGGACCTTAAGATCAGCTAGTTCCAGCACCCCTACCCTGGGCAGGGACACCAACATCACTGGTCTTACTTATAGTTCTGTTTCTATCTGTTTTCGCTGACACAGGTCCTGTGAGTCCAGGGGAGTCCAAAAAGGTTTTCCATATTGGTACTAGGAGAGGGAACATCAGATGTCCAGCATATGTAGTGTGCTGCATTTAAAAGTGAGTTCTTACTAAACTCCATCTTGCAGGGTTAATGACAAGGTGGTAATACAGAAAATGATATTTTTAACCTGGAGGTTTGACATACTTTGTTTTGCCAGACTTAAGCCCCTTCTCACACAAAATGTGCAAATGGCAAGCTAGCTCCATTGCTCCTGGAGCACATTCTCCTTCAGTTGGTGAGTTTGAAGAGTGCAGAGAGGGCAGAAACATGAAAACATACTGACTAGGTTGAAATATGGAGCTGATTAAAACACAAATTAAAGCAGAGTGACCTTGCTCCTGTTACCAGTTATTTGATTACCCATCGAATTTGGTTGTCTAATTATTCCTTTGTAAATCCACCCCGTGACTGTGATTCTCATGGAGGATGTCAAGAAGTAGGTTCATCTTGAGAAAATAAGTTCAGACAGGAAGCAACACCCATGAACATATGCCAGGAAATGCAGAAATTGTGTCGAACCACACTATAGCTAAAAGCTCTGAATGTCAATCAAAGACTTCATCAAAGTGTCTTTGGGAAATTTTAAATGGAAATTTTCCCTCTGTTTGCTTCTGTTGAAAGCTTTGAGAATTTACTGTTCGATCCCATTTTCATTATAAAACAGATTATTACAGTGTTCAAATGGATGAAAATTTTGAAAATTTTGGGTTTCCCACCCCATTTTTAAAGCATTTTTACAGAGTTGTTTCAGAGGGGTTATTCCTGAATGCAGTCAGTAAGAGCCTCGGGATCCATATTTATGCCTATGGAATAGCAGGAAGTTTACACAGTCAGCATCACCGGTGGCTGACACAAGCTTTTCTGTTGAGGGGCTCTTAGCACAGATGTTCATTAACTTAAAAAGTCCTTTTAAAATTATATATACAAAACTGAATCATTCTCAAAAATAACCACACATATGGATATAAATTGCAGGAAAGCAATGATTCACACATTGTAATTAGCTTTACGAACCGCAATTTGGAGCACTCTGCAGAACTCTGATCGAAAGCGGCTCATTCCACCGAGTAGCAGCACAGCCCTTCAAAACCGTTTTTGCAGGTGCTGAAATGATTTGACCGCTGTCTAGATGTTTAGCACATAAGAGAGCCATGTCCTCAATCCCAGCACTGTTTGCAATTTGCTGGATGGTAGTTGGTATATTGATGGAGGCTTTTTATGTTGATTTTACTAGAGCAAATGTCTTGTTTGGGCGTTTAGAAAATTAAGAGTTTACAGGCAACATTTTCTAGAGACCAGGAATAGAACAGCAGGAGAAATGAAGAAGTGATTTCTGTAGCTTTTCTTCTTGGGCCAGGTCTTTTTGCAGGCCGTTAATACCATTTAGTAATTGTGGGGAGGAACCATGTGTAACTATCTGGAGCTCCCTCTGCACAGTAGTGCTACAGATTGTCACTTTTGGCAGGAAATCTGCAAAGCAAGCGACACAACTCCAAAGGTTAGCAGCTGAAGCTGCTGACTTTGTAATGTGTGATGCACACGGTGTGAGGAAAAGATGATGTGGGAACAAAATGAGAAAAGGATCCTTGGGAGCACTGTGAACACAGTCAGAAATAGGAGCGGCAGCTCCTGGTTGCTGCAGGGCACTGGTGCACCTTGTGCAACTGCACCGTTGCCCCCACTGATGGTGGGGAGAGCACAGAAAGGCCACCCAGAGGGAGCAGGGCTAAAGAGGTGTTCTCCTTTGAGGACTGGTCACAGATTCAGCTCCCAGCAGAGTATTTTTGCAGGCTTCCAGCTGGAAGGTTTCTTATGCAAATGGCTTCTCTCCTTGCAATAAGGAAAGCAGTTGCTAGGCAGTTTTCCTAAATACACGTTTTCTTTTTCCTAGGCCCAAAGAACAATGGGCACTTTTTTGGCCCACACAACTCAGGAAGCGTGGAAAGGAAGAACTAGACAATTAGACTATGAAATGCTATGAGTAACAGCATGGATCAAGGAGATGAGAGGACTGCATCAGCTAGTATACAGCAAAGCCTAGAAAGCTGACGCTGTAGGTTGGTGCGTGCATAGCAAAAAGCTAGTGATGGTGAGTGGAAATGGGAAACAAGGGAAGCATTGTGTGATACTGCAGGTCATTTAGATCTTCATTGCTCTCTGCATCCTTCAGCTGTGTGGTGGAGCGCCTGGCCAGCCAGGCAGCTTGCATGTGTCCATTCCAGTATGGAGGGGAAGGGAAGTCATTAGCAAAGACTCAGGTCAGTCCAAGCCTGTTGGTATCACTGACATAGAGCAGGGACATGCTTTAGGTTACCATAATGCATATGCCTTTGTGAAGCCTTTTCAATATCAGACATCATGAACAGCACTGAAGTTTTTGACAAGTTGTCAGGAACAGCTCTCCAAGCTTCCCAAAAGGCGAGTATCCCAGGACCGAAGTAATTTTGTGTCTTGCAGACTCAGGAACTTTGTAATTAGACTTAAGAGATATCTTGTCTTTGCATTAATCTAGTCTCACAAAAATGGAACCAAAACACTTACAAAATTCTGTTGAGTTTCTAGACATGGCCTGACTTTAGGAAGAAACAAAGGCCTGATTTCAGGTGAGTGAGGCAACATGCATCTGATATTAAGGACAGATTAAAAAAAGAAAAATATAAAAGACTGTGGTGACTCAAATGTTTCTGTCTTTATCAGGAAGGTAAACAAATCTGCAGGAGAAAAGCTACATGAGTGGGAAGTAACTTCAGTCTTCCCAGTGTTCTAAAATGCTTTCAAGAAGCATAACTAGCTAATAACCTTGAATTTACTCTCAGAAATTACTATTTATTTGTCCCTTAACAGTACCCTTGCAAAGCTGCTGTCCCGCCCTTGAGTGCTTGAATGCATTATGTTTGATGTACAATTGGTTCCTACCTCTCTTCTCCAGGTCACCTCATCCAGGGCTTGATATTGCAACACTAATGTCTCATGTTTTTGGTTTGGGAGCAGAATCAGACCCATTGAAATGCTTAGATAGAGGCACCAACCATGAAAGGTGATGCAGATTAAGTTTCAAAAGTACTCCCTTATATCTTTGTGATGTTCTCAAGTGAAACATAAAAGTTATCTTGTCTCCTGTCAAGCTATTCCCCACACATATTTACGTTGGTTGAAAGTTTGACACACTGAATAGATGAACTTTAAAACCTATGGAAGCATAACTTGCTGAAGTCACATCTTCTCTTTTTGCTGATCAACATAGTTAACTTTTAAATTATATTTTAGCTTTTGATTTGAGTGGCATAATCATGCTTTTAATTTACTATGGCATTTTTTTCCTTTGTGACAATTATGAGGAAAGACTGAGTTTGCTTTTGTTCGCAGAGCTACACTCCTGTATGCATTTTGTGACCAGGAACTCTGAAAAATTGGTTGAAACTGACCCAGATGCATAGCAAAACATATAAAATCAGAATTCTTTTTGAGATTTTACTTCTGAGGAGTTTGTCTAAACCACCTTATTCAGAGTTGATTCATGAAGAACAGTGATGTGGTAGGCCCCAGGTAAGGGAGGCAACTAGTGAATGGTTAGCAACGATTTTCAAGAATCCGTGTTTTTGCTGATGCAGGTGAGACCAACCCATTTTCAGCAACGTTACAGAAAATACATGTGCTGCCATTTTTTTTCCGCACCAGGAATGCTACAACATTGCTAGCTCTAATTATTAAAGAAATGATTAGTTTAATCACTTCCTTACTCACCAGCTCAGAACAGCTTTAATTCTTAAACAAGCAAACAAATCTTGGATTCTGTAAAATAACTGACTCTTCCTGGGCCCTTTTGCTAAGGGCAAGAATTGTGAACAAGAAATATAATGGGGCAAGATGTGTATAATCAGGAGGCTAGAGAGCTGTTCAAGCAAAAGGTCATTACTATTTCAGAAACAAATGTACATGCACTGGCATGACTGAGAGTGTAACTGAGAATTTTGTCAGAAGTAAGCCTGGAAAAGCAGGAGCAGCACAAAGCACAAAGCAGCCCAGCTACTTTCAAGGTAGAGATGGATACACTTTGGAAGATTAAAATGATAGTCACCTGTGATACTTGGGGTTCACCAAACCCTACTTCAGTCTATACACATAGCGGTGTTCAGGCTTTTCTCCACAGCTGTGAGTCCTGGCAGTGAACATTTTTAAATGAATTTCATTTCAATTATTCACATAATCACATGCTTAGAAGCCAGGACTTTAAGGAAGACCTGTAGTGCAAGACTTTTGATAGTAGAGTAATAGTCTGCAAATCTACATCTACAAAAAATAACAAGCCTTTGTAATAAAAGAGTACTTAGTGAAAATAAAATAGGTTAAAAGCCATTTAGAGATACAGGAACCTTAAGACTGTGATACTTCAAAGCACAAAATACTGGGGTTTTTTTCAGTTACTGTTGAATATGATCTAAACAGTTAGTTTTGCAGCCTATATGATTTTTATAGAAGACAGAAAGACACTGGTATGTATTAAAAAAATGAAAACTTGTCTAGCCTCCAGAGCCATGAGCAAACTGGCATTGACATCACTGGGAACAGGATTTTTACCTTAGCCTTATTAATTTCAAATTTTTAAAGGCTTTACATCTGTTTTCACTTCCATGTTCACTGCTGTACCTAAAGGGTGAAAAACAAAAATCCCATCAGCCTGTGATCCAATCCTTGCATGCCACACCATGAAGGAAACAAATATTTTGCTGGAAATGTAAGTTATTTTCCTTTCAACTGATATATAAAATGTAAGGCAGTCTAAGCTTCACTCAAGATTACTTTATATAGTGATTTAGTCCTTTCCAAGGTGTGTGTGTGAAGAGAGTCCTTCAAATTACTTTATGACTTGCAAGATTATGTCTTTATCAATCTGGATTTAATGGTGTACACAGAAATGGAAAAATCTTATCAGGGCAAAGAAATCACTCATTTTCTTTTTCATTTTCATTTTCTTTCTCTTTTTTTTTTTTTTGGTAATAGAATTTTAGGGAGATAAAGAAATGCTCATTAAATATGTTGTCAGATATTCTTTGATAACATATCAGTGTTGGGATTGTTTCACTGCCAGTATAAATATAAAGGAGGGGGAGAGGGGGAAAGAGGCAACATGAATGACAGATACAATGATTACAAATCATTTGTCCTAATGTTTTTGTCATCCACCTTCCCCATACTCCGTGAGCCCAATCCCACAAAATAAAAATGCAGTGTTATCTGGAGAATAAAGACTCTTTCCAGATTGATTTACCAGATGCCTGTCACCACCAAGTCACTTTGAAAGGCTAGCTGATAAGCTGGGCTCTTTGCAAGTTACTGCTCTGCATGCAGTCCTTTTGCAGATGATTTTGCTGCCAATGTTATTTTCTGATGGTGAGATTTAGTGCAGCATAGCTGGCTGACAGTATCCTTGTAGGAGATTTTTCTTGCTTGTGAGCTAAGCGAAGGGCAGGGTCCTGCATTCTTGGCAGCCTGTCATATGCATGAGCTGTTTGTTTTTTTGGATTCAGCAAGCAGAGTTTTAAATCATCTTTAGCAAAACAAGACACAGAGAAAAAAAAAGACAGATCAAAATAGAGCTGAATATTTCATGTCAGAATTTTGGCAGCATGTCTCGTCTTGTCTTCTACATTGAAAGCACCAACGAAAAAGGGAATTTTGCATTTTTCAGTCCAGTGATTTTTCCATGCTCCATGAGTATCCTCGCATATTCTAGGACTGGTCTCTCATGCCACATCAGCCATTTTTTTAGACAAAAGAATCTAGTGTCAAGTACTTGTGTGGGAAAAGCATAACAGCATTAAAATAAAGGTTAATGCCAATACATAGTGAGTGGAATGTACCCCTCAGCAGAAAGCCAATAGATACTGCTCGGATCTGCAAAACAAAGCTGATATATTATTTAAAATACACAGGCCCAATACTGTCATTTTCTGCAGAGGGGAGTTCTGTTGAAAGTAACCAAAAAATCTACCTTACACGGCTCCTACCTGTTTGCACAGACACACACAGTTGTGATTTTTTGCATCAATCATGCTTGCAGGAACATACAGTTTTGACCAACAAATGTTTCCATGACAGTTTGGAGAAGGACTAAATGCTGGGTTTGTAGCTAAGCCAGCTTGAACATGCCTGCATATGATGCAATATGAACCTTCTTGTTTTCTGTCCTGATCAGCTTCAGTTAGACAAATAAAACACTGAATAGTAAAAGAGGAAACTGAAGGTTGGGCTCAACTACAAGCAGTAAAAAGCTCTTCAAATACGCCTTTAAGCACAGCTAAAATGGCATAAACTAGGAAATACGAAGAAGTTTCGCAGAGAGGTTTATACAGTCCCACCGTACAACATGAGACTGAAGGTGTATCTAGTTTGGAGGCACTGTGGCATGACTTGGTGCAGACTGCAAAGCTATTCAGAAGAAGGGTGAATGCTGCTTTTCTGGGGCATACACTACTCTGTCTGTGCTACTTACAAAGTCCAAGCCAGTTGCTTTAAAGGTAGCTTGTGTTTATGTATTCTCCATCAGTTATGGAAAACAGCACTATGTTAACACGATCAGAAAAAATGTTTCTTTCCTAATTATTCCTTTTAGTCTTGCAGTATTTTACAACATCTTGGTAGATTGCTTTAAGATAAACGCCAGCAAAAAAAGAAGACAGAAAAGGAGTAGATCTGGATCTGCTTAGCCTTCAAGTTACATCAAGTAAGCAATTATTCTGCACCTGTAGTTGAATACTTTTCTACTGTAAGTAAAGCTTACAGGTGTAGTGATGGATTTTAAAACAGCCTGGGTTTCTCAGAACTCCTGGCTTTAGAATAATTGTGACCTCAAAATTTTGGGAGTACCTGTTTCTGTACTCTCTTTCTACTGCTCTTTCAGAGGGTCAACTCTGAGAAATGAATGGAACTAGTTATTAGGAACAGCAGAAAGGTGGATTTTATTGAAATAAGGGTGCATAAAGTATTTGGAAATTCTACCCCTAAATCACAGGAGAAGATGAGGAGCAAAAGGTTGCAGAACTATCTGTGATTTCACCTCATAAGCAACACTGGAAGTAAGCAAAAACCCACAAGAGAAAAAGCCTAATGGAGAATGAGGGATATAGTGGAAAGTGGAAAAAAACCAAACGTTTGAGATTGACTTTTAAAAGAATTTTGAAATAAACAAGAGAAAGTCCCTTGACTTTTTAAACGTAAAAAGAATGAAAAGGAAATTGTTGCCACTGCAGACATGATGGTGTGGGAAAGAGAGCTAGTTTGGCCTGGAAGCAAAATCAGGTTTTGACCTCAGATCTTGAAAGGACAGTGCTGAATATTAAGATATAGGTAAATTGGCTAATGGGACTGGGAACATGAAGACTAAACCTGGAACAGGCATAGAGGAGAGATCCTTGGACAACACGGGACATGGACAGCCTGTTTGCTGACAGCAAAGAGTTCAATGAACTCTTTAAGCAGCATAAGACAGCCCTGCAGCCCAAAGAGAAGGTCCTGCTGTCTTGCCATCTCAACAACTAATACCCATGTCATTCATTTTTCTGCACCAGCACAGGCGTTTCTGCAGCCACTGAACAAACTGTATTGATGAAACAACCCAGCTGAAACCCAAGCATTTTTTTCCTGGTTATGGGGAGGACAAAATACTTCTCCAAACTGAAGTACAGTACCAGGGTATTCCTGCTTAAAATTTTTTGTTGAAAGAGAGTCTAAAAGAACTATACATGAGTGCAAGAAAAAATTCTATTTAAACTAAAGGATGATGTTTGCATAAGAACAAATGAGTAAAAGCTGTCTGTGAAAGAATTTAAACAAGAGACAAAAAGGTTTCTAACCATCAGAGGAATGAGATTCTTTCACAGCTTGTGAACTGGGAAGAAAACTGTCTCATTTTAAGGTTTTATTGTGCAATTTACAAAGGGAATGATGTGATGCCAGCAAACTATGTGATAGGGTGCAAGAGGACCAGAGGACTCAGCGTGCCCTTCACAATTCTTAGCTGATACCTTGAAGCACATAAAAAAAACAAAACTACTGATTGTATCAGAAGTGTTTGATTCAGCAGATTGTCAACATAAGTAGCAGTTTGAAGCACAGATACTTCCATTTTGTCTGGATCTGTTCATCTCATCTTTCGTTTGCACAGAATATTCAAAGAAGAGTTACTAGTATTTGTGAAAGACAGCTAAAAGTGGCTGATTTTTCATGGCAAGCAAAAATGTTTGAAGATACAAAGTTTCCTTTTTATGAAAATACTTGCCTGTAGCTCTGCAAATCTTACTTGTAACTTCTTAGCTTCTCACTTAACTTCTCATAACAGAAAATCTGGCCTGACTTTGTATCCTCCTTGTGACTTTGAGGAAATCTGTTCTTTAATTCTATATGCAGTCTCCCCGCCTTGACTTTGATTAGGTTAAGTTAGGCTTTAACCTTCCACGTTCCAGGCAGGTTGGGTTCTAGTTTTACAAATGCTTCCCTTTGACCGTAGGCAGAGCAAATACTGCTTTGACCTTGCTTCCTAGTGTCCAGCCTATGTTATTAGCTAAAGACAGAAGAAGACTTTAAAGGTTGAAAACATGTAAGCAGTTTTTCTTCTGCTCCATCTGTATCTCCTTTTTATTTTCTTCCCATTTTCATTTTTTTTTAAGAGGGGTGGCAATTTAAAATTATCTTTTCAGCCCCTGCCCATCTAAGAAAACATGAGTGGCTTTTATTTGTGATAAGGTTATTACAATCCTTGCTGGTTCAGTTACCCCTTGCTGGAAGTTACCCCTTAGGTCAGAAAGCTACATCTTTGCTTCAAAGTGGTAAAACCACAGGGGCTTCCATGCTGGATTATGCCATTTTCTCACTTCAGTTATAATGTATAGCAGATTCTGTAAGTTCATTATTAGATATGATATGCCCAGCTCCAAACTTCTTTCACAGGGAGCATGAACCATTACCACCTTAGCCACTGTCTAGAGCTTTCACGTTCTGAAGGGCTGTTCAAGTGCCCTAATATGATGACGAAGGGAGCAGCAGTCCAACACTGATCTGACAAACAGGACTCCCATATGGCACTCTTCCTGAGTCTTTCATGGTGGAAATGGGAAACGGACAAAAGCTAATTTTCCTGTTAGATATAATAGCAGAAGATGTAGTAAAGCTAACCTATACCTGTTATTCTCAGAAAGATGAACAGTAGTCCTGTCTCACTCCACCTTTCCCTAAAACTCCTAGGAAAAAAAGAGTATTTTTTCAGAAAGGACCAGTGTAAGTTGCCTAAAAGTTCACTTAACGGTTCATCATTTCTTCTGCTGCTGAAGCTGGGACAAGGTTGAATAACACCAAGATCAGTTGCTTGATTTCCAGCAGGTATCTGGGTGCATTGTGCTGGTCTTGCTTTTCACTGCAAGCACTGGGAGCCTTGAGTAGCAGGAAGTTCCAGGATGGCAGTGGAGCTTTTCCTCCATCTTGAAATCCCTGAGAGTATCTGTCTGCAGCTGTAATTTTAATTATATAGGATGATCCTCTGCCTTTTACAGAGCAACTACTCAGAATTTGAAAGGAGTCTGGAGACTTCAGGGGACAGGCAGGTTAAATTATAGTTATTATCAGGCAGCTATTTCAAGATTATTACCCTCTGAATAGCAAATCCCCTACCCCCATGAAACACAAACAAAACAAAAAGTTTATTTGTCCTTCCAGAATTGTTCTGTCATTCAACTCATAACTTGCAATTTCCAGCCCTTCACCTCAACATTTTCTTTCACTTTGGTGAAAGACTAATTATGGGGGTGGATTGCTAACCAATTCCTAACATAAAAGGTCCTCATAGCCTTCTCCACTGCACTTTGTAATGTTGGGCTTGCATGACTGTCCAAGCCACACCAGCACCCTGCTGAGAGGGGCTTGTCTCCTGCATGAGTATCTGGAGAAACATGGGCTATGTTCCTTTCTGCCACAGCTCTCCCACTGTGTTCTACCAAGGCAGTGTATCCTTCTCCTGGTCATCCCACAGCTGATACGAGCATCTGTCCTTCTGAAAATCATCAAAGAGACAACAGGCTTGCTGTTAACACTGTTCTGGAGCTTGGTCCGGGTGGTGACCCATCTTAATACAGCAGTTCAGAGACAGTGTAGTTAGTCAGGTAGATGGGCAGGTGTGTCTGCTGCAGTTTGAACCTTCTGTGGTCAAAGCCTATTGCTGACACATTGCAAGGGACTGTTCCATTTGCATAAAGTTGGATGTGGAAGAAGTTAGGCATTACTGAGTGATGGGATTAAGAAGAAATATTTAACAGTTCCCTCATTTGCTGAGCACAGTCTAGCAAATGTGCAGAATTAAACAAGTTTTGTGGAAAAACATTATTAGACTAAAAATAGTTTTCCATAATGCATATTTAGATTGCTGGTGGAGCTGGAATCTTTCACTCCAGGACAACAAAAAAAAAAAAACAAAAAAACAACCAAAAAACCAAAACCCAACAAACAAACCAAACCAAAATGAACCAGATGTAAAGATGTGATCAGTTGCATTGATGAAGTACGTTCACAAATCCCTCTCTTTGTCCACTACCCATAAACATGGTTGCCCACCCAGAAACCCAGCTCTCCAGGACTTGTGAAATGCTAAAGATCTTCTAATATTTCATTATATTTTAATTCAACATGCAAGGGAGATTTTTCATTTCCTTAACAAATGGAAGGTTTAGCCCAGCCTTCCTTATGTCAAATGTACATGATACATTACAATAAGCAATAAAGTGAGATCCAAACTGGTCCAATCTTCAAAATTAGACATCTCGTAGATACATGGGGCTCAGCATTCTGTCCCAATTCACTTTGACAAGGCAGATACTGCCCTGGCTGTCCTGACCTGTCCAAGAAGGATCAGTATGCATGTGACTCTCCAGCCTTTCTAAGAAATGACTGAGCCTGTTCTTAAGTGTAAACCACTTTTGCTTGTAAGGTATCTGCCCTATCTCTAGCCATTTCTTGTGGGCCTTTTCTTATGCTGTTCTGGAATCCAGAACCTGTGAATAAGGTATGTTAGGGTGTATTCCTGCCAGTTCACATTAGTACCTGTTTATGAACCAGTTGTTCATGGATTTGTCCAGTCCTTGTTTGCACCTTCTGATAGTGTCTGTCTTCATAACTGGCTGCAAGTTCCAGAAGTTTAATACCCATTATGTAAAAAAATACTTACTGAACTTATCTCCTAGTAATTTCATCAAGTCTTCTCTTGTTACAACATTTCAGACTTTGCTAATAACAGTTCTGCAGTTGTTGCTGGTTGACCTCACTTTATCCAGCATTTTAGTGGTTTTCTAAGCCTCAACTTAAGCATTTTAGTTCTCCTTTTCTGTGCCTCCCCGATTACATTATATCCTCCTTGAGCTGTGGAGACCAGAACTGCAGAAAGCACTAAAGGCATGTAAGTGGCGCACGGCTGTGTGAAGTGCAGAATTATGCCCTATGACATGTTGTTAGTACCTGTGCTAGTGATGCTCTATGTCCTGAGTTTTCTGACAACTACTGCTCACTGAGCTGTTGGTGTCAGAGATGGCTTCAAAACCCCCTTTCTGAGTTGTAGCTGCCAGTGCTGGGTGTAATCATAGGTTAGTAGGCTATTACACCTATTTGTCACGCGTGTAACTAATTGCATTGAACCTTGTCTGCTGCCGGCTCTCTCTATTTGGTGAGATCCCACTCTCAAAAGCCTCTCCAAGAACTTAGTATCACTCCCACACTTTGACTAATTGGCAATGACATCCCATTTCCAAGTTGTTGGTGAAGATGGTGAATGTAGCTGGTCTTGACACTGACGTTTGGGAACTCTATTACTGTCTCCTTTCTACCCTGAAAAGTGACCTTGATGGCCTGCTTGCTGCTTCTTGTCCTTTAACCAGCCTTCAGTCCATAAAAAGGCTTTTCCTAAACCTTGCAGCAGCTTAGTGTTTTTAGTAACCTTTGATGTGTAGAGCCTTATCAAAGGTGTTTTGAAAATCCACATATGCTTTGCCTGCTGGATCATCTTTGTTCACATTCATCCTGACTCCCCTGTGGGACATCACTGAACTGGTAGAGTGGGATCACTTCCTACAGAAGCTTTTGTTTCCCACCCTGCTCAGAAAGATACAGACAGGCTGTTTTTATCCATGCATCAGCTTTCTGGCATAGGTGCTCTTTTTAACGATAGTGATACACCTGCAGTTTCCCACCTGTATGCCTTCAGACTTAGGTGAATGCCATTTGGTCACAGTAACATTAACAACCAACTTCTCTATTTGCTTGAGAAAAGTATCTTTTTCGCTTCATGTAGTCCTCTAACATTTTCTGTTTCAAATATTATTTCCTATTTAATAAAATGCCTCTCAGCTGCATGAGAGGGGAGGCTTATGCAAATGCTACAAATCCTGTAAACCAGATTTCTCTCTTTGGTTAGGCATTCTTGTAAGTAAATGGCTTGCAAATACTCCTTCTGCACTTCACCTTTTACATACCAATTTGTGCTGTAGTAGCAACTCACGTGTGACAGACCTAGTGTGCTGAGATTTATAATGGGGCTGTCCTCTTCAAGTCAGTGGGAATTCTTCAAGAACACATGAGGTCCCCAATAGAAAAAATCCAAGCTGAATTTTCCTTTTTCTCCAAAGTTTTCTTTTTTAGCCAAAGAGGAAGTATCCCTGTCCTTAGTTGTCATGCTTAAGACCTGTCTCACTGCACTCCCCAGCCTGTGCTGCAGTAGACCCCCCTGCCTCACAGGAATACCAACCAGGGCCTTTGTTGGGTGTCTTGGATACTTCAGGTACAAAATCTTGCGCCACTTCATGGCATGGAGCACTCTGACTTTGATCTGAAGTAAAATTCCTGGCTTTAAGCTGGTAGTTCAAGAGGTTGGGACAGGAATGAGAACTGACACATTTGTTATGTCCCTTGCATGAGAGAGTCTGCCTGGGACATAGTCAGCTCCATCTAGTCTTCAGGGAAGTGCTGATCCAGTGGAGGTTTTTTCATCCTTACTTTGTTTGTTTGTGTATTTTTGGGAGCACGCCAGTTTTAATGACCTTTTGAGGGCTCCCTGCATGAATAAATCATGTCATGGGGAACTTTGCTTAGAAAAAAGACACCAAAGTAGATTCTCCATTACTGGCCTGAAAGCTTACAAGGAGACTGGGTGTGAGTTACAGTGTCCTTCCAATGATAAAATTTGGGTGCTAACTCAGATTTATGTGTATACAAATCTTACCCCCATTGTATGCCCAGAAATCCCCAAGAGGCAGATTTGAGGACAAAAGTGGAGCTCCCGTTGCTACACAGCCTGAAGCAGGGTCCAGAATGTTTTTGGACACAGAGCTGGAGTTGGATGAGGTGCCTGCCCAGAAAAGACATCAGCGCACACAGACAGTGCCACAAAGGCTGCGTTTTTTCATGTGACTGCAGTCCTGTGGCTAGCCTGGGAAAGGGAGGCAGGAATGAAAGGCTGGGCATGGGATCACAGACTTATTGCCTAGGCAGGGGCTTTTCCTCTGCCAGCTTATGCTGTGGAGGGCCTGAGGCCCTCTTGAACCTTTTGCTCACCATAATCAGCACTTTTTCTGGCTACAAATAGTCCTTCTGGTGTGTGAGTCATATTTGGGATTGTCAAAACCACTTTGGTGAGATGGCCTGTGCATGCATTAGGGGTATTTGATCTAGATTGTAAGTGGGTGGGAGGGAGGGGGTTGAGAAGCATTTGAAACATTTGGAAGAAAAATGCAGATAATAGAGGGTTAATCTGTTTTTCCCCTGAATGTCTGCTTTGTTATGCCCAGTATACACTCAGCTTCTGCAGTGCCTTGGCAGAACAGCCCATATCCACTCAACCACAGTCAGCATTATCCCTTCCCACTCCTCCACCCTACGCACCCTCGGGCATCTCCTTTTTTGAGCTTCACTACCGGAATCTTCTCCACAGGTTGGTAGGGCAGGTTCAGGGTGTTGGGAGGCTTCGTTTCCATGGCAGCGGGACTTCTTTGCTCCCAGACTGCAGCTCAGGAGGAGACAGGAGGGGAGAGCAAGAGAAAGTCATTAAATGTACCAATTAGTATGCAGGGCCATGGCTGCTGCGGCAGGCAGTGCTCGACAAGGCAGTCAGCAGTAGGGGTGCCCCCGCTGCACAGCACACCAGGGGAAGATGGAGTTGCAGGCATTTGCCTACAGCAGGCAGCAGCTGAAGGGCAGGTGCCCCTGGCTGGGGCAGCAAGGAGGGTACCATGCCTGTCACATACCTGCTGTCTTACAGATGAGCTCTCTGACACCATTCACACCCTGCAAGCTAAATGCCACAGAAATAGGGAAGTCCCTAATTTCCTGTTGGGCATAAACATGGACAAGAATTATGCATTCTCTGCATTTGAAACCAGTCAGATGCCATTCATCCGGAGAACTGCAGAAGGGGATGTTAACGAAGATGAAGATACGGTATTGTCTCTGCTGCAGCTTAGCTTGTAGGGGTTGCCAGGACGTGACTTTTCTATTAGAAAAGATGAAGCTTGGAGACCAGGGTTCATTTTTATGGGAAGAGATGAAAGGGCTCTGCTAGATTCCAGTTGTGATGCCGAGCAACATGCTGCCCCTTCCTGTAGTGCAACCAGTTTCTGTTGGACATAGTCTTTTTCTTCATTTCTTGGCCTAATCTTTCTTTGGGTTTGTTTTCTGGGTTTTTTTCTTTTCTTTTTTTTTTTTTTTTTTTTTTTTTTTTT
>NW_009919496.1:48398-94710 GCF_000696875.1 Nestor notabilis
GTTGATTTTTTGGGTTTGGGTTTGGGGTTTGGTTCTTTTTTTTTTTTTTGGTGTGTTTTTTCCCTTCTTTGTTCGTGTTTATTTATTTATTTATCTATTTATTTCTTTATTTTTCTGTTCTGTTAAATGGTTGTAATATTTTGTCTTGAGCTCACATGTTTTCAGTAAAACTGCATGTATTTCATGAAGCTGTACAGGAGCTACAAATGTTTTGCGGTATTTCTGAATAAACAATGCAATGTGACAGTGAGAGGTTGTTAGGGGGATTAATTCTGTTGTGACATATGTGCTAAAATATTTAATCTCTGAAAGGAAAACATTCTAAGTATCTTAGTTTGACACTGACTGCTGCTATTTCAGATTTTTATTTTCTTTTTAACAACTGCTGATCACCTTCTTTCACCATTTCACTGTTCATGGAACGAATTTGCCTAGAGAAATTTCTGGAGGATTTACCTATTAATCATTTTGTTGTGGCTTGTTTTTGTTTAGTCTGTAAGATAATCCATTCTCTTCCCAATGTATCTTTGTTCCCTATAGTATGTCCTAGGGCTTATATTTGGGATCCAGTTGTTTTAAGACATAGTTTATTGATCTTGTGTGAAGCTTTGTTTGTTTTCTCCTGTGCATCTCTGTAACATGTGCCTTCCATGAGTGCAGATCTTGAGTATCTAAGTTATACATGGAGCAGTTTTGAGCAGGAGAAGAATTCCTCCAGGAATTCTTCCTAGAAGTGATAATCGAAATAATTTAGAGAACAGTGGTATTGCATTGAGCTGCTCCTCATGGCCCTGCCAACCTGTCAGTGTGCCAAAGCGTCCAGGGCCTGAAATACACTGGGAATCCCCTGGATGTTAGGTTTCCTCATACTCAAGGAGGTGCCGCTGTCTGCAGCAAGTTGCTCTCTAAATGCATAATGTTCCCTCCAGCCCTCCAGCAGCAAACACTGCTAAGATTTTTCTTAACAGACCTCTGGAAGTCTTTGCTTCATTTCAGAACCAATTTGGAGGATGTGTAATATCAAAAACCATGCTGTAGAATATGTGACCTAAACTGACTACCAGTCACATTTTATTTTTAATTATCTGAGTACATTTTGTTTGAAGTTTCCATTCAAACTGAAATATTTTGGGAGCATCTGGCTGTTTTGCTTTGCTGGAAAACACCAACATTTTTCATTTTGCAATTTCTTGCTCAAAACTATTCCAAATATTTCATTTTGTGAAAATGTTCAGTACTTTTGCCTGATACAGAATCAAAAGCATTTCAAAATATCAGTAATTCTCACAAAGAACAGAACTGCTTTTTGACCACTATGGTTTCATTACATAGACTAGGGCTACTGTAGGTAGCCTAGGGAGAAGTTCGTATACATCAGTTTGGATTTCTTGGGTAAAACAAGTTTAAAGGGAGACATCTCAGTCCAGAAGCAAAAAGTGAACTTTTCTGCTGCCTTGTTGAGTTTTCTTCTGTTTATCCTATCCTCACACTCTTCTGCTTCTGATACATCTGAATCACAATGTATTAATATGATAAAAAAGTGAAAAGTTGCCGTGATTCTTCTATCAGTCTTTAGACTAAATACAACCATCTCTTCCTTTACAGAGATAATTATTCTCTCTTCTTCTTTATATTGGCACTACAGAACAAAAAGATCTAGGGCTCGGTTCCACATGGACTGCTTCTCGTTAGTATTGCACAATATAAAAATATTATCTATTTCTTTCAAATAATACAAAAAGATTGAATTCTAGAACCTGCATTCCAGCTCATGCTTACAGATGCAGCTTTAGCTGTAATTTAAGTTAGTGCATTTTTCACTTTCTTAATTAATTATTCTTGTAATTAATGTTAACAGTGATAGTATTTAGTAGTATTAACATCAAATATTACATGTTGATATCTTTAAATAATAAAAATATGGATAATATTAATGATAAGATTTTCCCATTATTATATTATGTTAAAGTTACTCTGGAGATGAATCAGTGGCAAATACGTTGTAGTCCATCCCAGTACTAATAATCAGCAGAAAGCGTATAGAAGTTCTTCCCTTGCCTTCCAGCTGAGAGCGTCATGAGCAACTTCTGTAGCATGGCCTTGGCATGGCCCCACAGAGATAAATTTCATCCCTAGTGCTAAAGCATGATCATGGAATATAAGCCTTGGACAGAAATAATGAATATATTTACAGGTGCTGAACTTGCCAGTTGTGTATTTCAACTTAGGCTTCTCAGAGGACAAGGGCATGGATAGGAATGGTAAAAAATTGTTGGCCCAGTGTTAGAAATTTCCCATTGAAGAAATTTCTGATGCAAATGCAGGATAACCAAAGCCTGTTCTGCTGCAAGGCAGAACACAATTGCATTAACTGTTTTGGAGGGAACTCCCTGTGGTGGCAGACATAACCCCAAGACCCCTTGAAATCTGGGGTCAGTCTGCATGCGGTAGGTCTTTCTCCAAACCTCTGCCTGAGTTTCACCTAGGGAGAGTCCAGAGACTCACCTGAGAGACTGTGCTCCCTCCCTCCAGGGAAAGCCCTATTTCTGGTGGTGACAGATGAAAAGCACAGTTTCATCACGGCTTTCTGACAACTGCTCACAACCTCTGAAATCCCCCAGGAGTCAGTAGGAGTTGCCTTGTCTCCTGCCAGTAAGGGCCCGCGGGGTCCCGCAGGGCAGCAGAAACTGTAACAGCGAGATATCAGTACAACTTAAGTAGAATCATAGAACAGTTAGGGTTGGAAAGGACCTTAAGGTCATCTAGTTCCAACTGCCCTGCCATGAGCAGGGACACCACACACTAGGGCATTTACTATCATGCTATAAATATTATTTGATGTAGGTAGATGTAAGAAACATGTCAAAATCAAGTGGCACACATTTTGTGGTGGAGTCTTCATGATTTTCCTTTAATCCTGTTCCTTCACTACCTAGTTTATGGTTCTCAGCAGTAGAATACCAAATCACTCATACAGGGATAACTATGCAAAGCCTTCAAAGAATTGAAAGGCAAATTGAAATGATCAAATACGCAGTTTAGCAACTTGGGGAACATTAATTTAAAATGTCAGTATTCATATGGAATTGTCGTGCTAGCAAGGCACTCTCTTTTGTCAGTGTTAGCTAGCCAGTGATAAGCCAACTGATAAAATGAACATAAAACTTGTATAAACACCCACTTAAGATATCATGGAAGGCTGAGGCATTCATTGAGAATGGGTCTGTTGACCCATGTTGATTCATTGAGAGTGAAGTGGTTTCTAAACTCAAAATCATTATGGTAGGATGAAGTTCCTTTCAGGAGAGAACTTAGTCATGCATCTGTTTTTGTTAACAAAAGCCTCTTAGCTAGGTCAATGACTGAAGTGTCTTGAAGGGGAACTCCTATCTAGTAGAGAGGAAAGGAAAATAAAATGGGGCTGCAGCCTAAGTATGGGGTCAAAGCTAATGGGAAGCCCAGAACCACCCCCTTCTTGTAGGCCATGATGAACCATAAAGTGAAACTGTCCTGATCGATACAAGATCCAGGGATGTTTTCAATGGAAATAACCACAAGGCCAGGATACAGGGTTAGGTGAAGGTGACAGCTTAATACACAGGAAGAATAACAGATTTGTCTGGCAAGAAAACAAAGATAACTGTATACTAAGGACTGAAACACATAACATTTTAGTAACAATATTGTGTGCGTTTGATAATACTTTGTGTGGATCACCCTAAACATGTCCAAAGAGTATCCTAAAGTGGCATAACTTTAAAAGGAAATGCAGACTTTATGGAACAATATTTCAAAAGTTTTCATCTGAAGCAGATGAAAAATACTCTGAAGTACAGACTCACAAACAGTATTAGGGCTATAGAAATCCACTGTCATATAACCAAGTTAAAGTGCAGCTGCTGTGATAAGCCCATTTGTAATTTTTTTCAAGTGGCTAGAAAAAGTGTTATTATGTGTATGTACTGCAAGGGTGTGTAGGAGCCTCATGTAGATCAGGACTTCACTCACCTAGGCATTACAGAAGCATAGGTCAAAAAATTACTGCCAGCCTAATTTAAATATGACTTGATTTAGTACCAGATTTTCATTGAAATTGATGTGGGAGTCCTAGCCTGAAGTATTCCTGAACTGTCCAAAACATTGGGCCTGTCAAAACCCTCAGAGCCCCTCCTCCTCCCCCCCCAATTGAAATATGTTGTCTTAACAATACAAGACATTCATTTCCCACTTGGCTTATTTTGCATGTGTCCAGGACCTCCTTAATTCTAGACAACTTGGGAGTCTGGGAATGCTGCATGTAAGATTTATATTGACTATCATACAGTTGACCTGCACTTTTAACAATAAGATATCTCAAAAAATAAAATTAGTGCCTTAAGAAATGCAGGGAGAGTAGGTGTAGTTGTGGGTTTCTTTCCAACCGACCTCTTCTTTGTCCACACACCACTAGCATTTGGTGAAGGATGTGAGGAGTATCTTGCACAATCCACGGTGTCATATGGAAATCTCTATTGGTTAAATCTTTGGAGACCCATTACCTGAAATGCAGCAATGCTGGTCCAGAATCCTAAATCCTTTCGAAGATTGCTGTGATCTTCGTCTGTTCCCCAGGATCACCTAGTAATGAGCAAGTTCAACAGCTTTTATATCAGAAAACCAAACCGCCACCCTGATGACATGCCATCAGGGAATAGATCCACCCAGGAAAATTTTAGGGGGTCATTTCTAACTAGACTGACACCTTCTGCGAATGCTCACGTGTCAAGAGATTATCTGACCTCGTTCTAGAGGCAGAAGGAAAGATGCCTCAGCATCATAGGCATAATTTACAGCTCAGCATTGATGTTAAACAAACGCAGTCATGTGAATTCCAGGAACTATTGCATACACAACGCAGTGTAATGTTTCCAAATGGAAAATGACAGTGCTGAGGGTAGAGACAGGCAATGAAAAGAAAGAAGAAAAAAAAAACCCCAATATAAAACCCAAAACCAAATTTGTCGTTCCAGGCCTTCTGCTGGTGTAAATTCTCCCTTCACAACAGTGATGAAATTCAGCCAAGAGCTACAAAATAATTTCATCACTGCTTGGGCCACACTTTGACTCCTGCATCCAAGAACAATACTTTCAGCATGGCTTCTTATCAAATTCAACATATGAATTTGATAAGAACAGTTTAGAATTTTGCAAGCTCCAGGAATGGGTAGTATATATGAGTTGGGTTTTTTTGGCAATAGCAGTTACTGGTATTTTTAATGATCATATTGCATGTTGCGTGATGGTGCCACATTTCAGAGCAAATACCTGTTTCAACTCATTGAGTGATGTCGTGGTACAAGTAAGGACACAAAACTAGAATTCATGGAAGTAAAGCAACAGAATTTTTTTCTGTTCTTAGTGAAATTTTTCTTGTGTTTTCTAGTTTATGTAAACAAATTATGGCCCAGAGAAAGTAAGAAGCAGAAAACATCAAGATTGAAGAAAAGAAGGATAATAAGCAAAGGACCTTGCCCTTGCCTTGTTTATTAGCATCTGGGGGAGAAGGGGAGAGGCTATCTAACAAAATTCAAAGAACTGGAATATCTGAGACATTTCAACTAAAAATTGTGGTGCTTCCATGCAGTGTACATTATAGATAAACTTTTGTGACTCATAAGGGAGAAGTAAACCTACAAACCTCTCTTGCTCCCCTCTTTTTCTGCGACGCAATTTGACATGACTGATAGAGCCAGACATGCTATGTTAACCTACAGTAAATCTGAAAAAGATGTGGTTTTCAGTAAAATATGGGAAAAGTTTGTGATCTCTAGTACTTGAGAAACAGCTTTCAGGCTTGACACCAGGAGTAGAGATTTCCCAGTGAACACAAACTGGCTTATGTGGTATGATACATGGCTTTCAGAGTCTGCGCTCGATTAACTGCTACCTGTTCATACTGAGTGTGCAGTTCAGCTACCATCTCACCACATCACACATCAAACCTCCTATTTAAAAAAGCAATCAGAAGTTAAGACTTCAACTGCAATACAGACTGGTAGAGGCAAGTTTCTCACTCCATATCAGAGGGGTTTTTTTAAAATCTTCTTGGCCCTGGTAGCCCAGGCTACTTGGGATTCATATAAAAGTGGAATTTGATGTTTTGAAAACTGTTTTCTTTGAAAATCAGAAAGGAGGCAGCTGTAGTTCCTTTAATGTAGCTTTGCAAAATTGTTTCACTGTTGACTTGGACACATTAGATGATCATCCCAGAGTCTGTGAGGATTTTAAAATGAGTTGTTCCAGCTGCTTCTCTGCAGGTATCTGTTATGTCTTTTCATCCACTGGTACAATCAGCAGACGGACACTCAGATGTGGAAATAGTGGCAGGGTACAAGTGATACAGTGACAACTTTTTGTAAAGCAAAATTCAGTACTTCACATGAGCTCAATATTCTGAGTTGCAAGTTTTGCTGCCAGAGTGATCAGTAACTATATGCTACGGCATAACTTGGTATGGCAAATTAGGAGAATACAAGGTGTTTTATAAAGGAGAGGCTGTCTGTTTCAACGTGCCAAATCTCTGGTTTACAGTAATCCCATCTCCCTGCTTTTTCACCAAGGTCCTGAACACTCATCTTCAGAAAGAGATCTAGATGTCCTATGAATTATTTGACGCTGTTGAAGTTGTCTTTCATTTCAATTTACACAGTATACCTCCCATTCTTTTCACTTAGATTGTCATTTATTGTTTAACGTTAGAAATTTTTCTCATTTTGAAGTAAAACAAATGATATTTTAAAGGAACAGACTTCTTTTTGTCATTCATACGAACTTCATCCTGGAACACCAAAGAGCTGTAATCCATTACTTTTCAGTGCTGCAAATTTCTGCTCAGTTAACTTTCCTTTTGCCCCTGTGATAGGAGACATTTCTTTTAATCAGAGATGTGAATCATATTACCTTCTTTGTAGCACTCATCTGATCTTAACTCCAGGGCACTTCATCTTTCTTTCTTGGAAGAGTAAGTGCTCTGTAATGCAGTAACTACTACTGCTTATTAATTATCCTGTATGTGTGGCTGACCCAATATGATACTGTGTTGTGCAAAAAACAACACAGTTTCTATATCCTTTCAACTGAGCATTTGAAAAGACCTTTGGAAGATGCTGAATTGTAAGACACATTAGCTCATTCACCTATTTTAATTTCATGTGGTATCTCCTTCATTTCACCCTTTTTGCAGAATTGTGTCTAGATCTCCATAAGCATTGCTGAGAAGTTTGGTAAGAACTGCATATTGCAATGTGTGACCCATCTATGTAGGAACATAGGAGTAGCTTCTCCAAAGGCTCCTCTAGTCCAGGATCCTGTCACCAGTGAGAAACCAGTGCCTGCAGAATAGTACAAAAATAGATTAAGCATATAAAGCATATAGTAATATTTCCCTCATGTACTTTCTTAGCCTCCAGCTCCCTGGAGTTCAGGTGCTTCCCGGGCCAGAGATGGTGTCTTTGTTTTTGATAGCCCTTGTCAGATTTTATCCTCCATGAGTGTGTTTAATCACTTTCTCATCTCAGGTAAGCCTTAGGGGTTGGCATTTTCTTGTGGCAATGAGTTTCACAAGCAATTGTATGTTATGTGGCAGGGTTACTCTTTTTGTTTGTTACGAACCTGTTATTTACAAATTCCTTATGTTGTCTTCTGGTTCTTCCGTTATGTGAAACTCTGAGTAATTGGTCTTTCTTGATCTCTGCCACACTTCTTATGCTTTCATAGAAACTAATAAGAAGAATTTTATCTCCAGTGACATAAAGCTGACACACAATATTGAACTGATGTTGCACAAGTGAAGACAAAATTTGAAGTGTAATAGATGTTGTTCTAGATATTATTTCAGTTTTCTGACAAGACCACTGGTGGAATTAATTAAGAACTCTAGACATAAGCCCCTTTTGAATAGAGATAAACTAAAACAGGGTTAAAAGTGAAAATGAAAGGACACATCTTTAGCTATTGGCTAATAATCTGCCTTATTCATAATTCAGTAACCTTGTGCTAGAGTGGTATGGCTTGTTATGACTGTGAAAATGATGTATTGCTTTTCAGAAAGTGGACATGGCAGGACTGATGATATTTTAAGAGGAGACATTGACTTTGTCTGCAAGGCCAGGGCATTGAAGAAATGAAAATAACAATTATTGATTTTTTTTCTTGTGCTGAGAAGAGTATTTGCCAGCATTTTATGAGGGGGAAAGAGCAGATGTTCACCAAGAGAGGAGAGGTTTTCAGTTTTAGCAATAAAACATGATAATTTTTGCAGAGAACATTTGTTTGCAGTTACATCATCCTGATATGGGGAAATAAGTCAGAAGACCAAAACGTAAATAATGAAAACTACCCTGAAATGCTGTAATCCTGCAACTATACAGGGTGCTTTTTTAGGAGGGGGTGAACAAATTAGTCAAAAGGTATAGTTTCGTTCCAGTTTGACAAACTAAGATCCAGTTGTGTTAAAGACACTGAGCATATACTTGTCACACAACAGTTAATTTAAGCATATGCTGAACTGTGTTACTGCTTCCAAGACTACCACTCTGAATTGCAAAAGGTCTGAGGTCAGCAGGGCTCTGAAGACATGCAGCAGTCAAGGCAGCCAGGGCATTGGGCAAGATCAGGGCTGAAACGCATGGGTTAGTCATTTGGGTTCACTGGGCTCGCAAAGTAAAAAGATTACTTTTATCCTGTTGGCAGAAAAAGCATCACTAGTCTTTAGAGAATATACAAAGCACTGTGACACATTACTGCAATGTCACTCTGTAGGAATCGTGGGAACCTGGGAACACTGAACATAAATGAGGAAGTCTCTTTTCCAAGGATGTGCAGTTGGTTGCTGTGCTTTTTGCTGCATGAATTCAGAGCAATCAACTGCTTAAAGCCAGAAATCTAAAAAAAAAAAGGGGGGGGAAATGGTTATGTAATACAATGTCTGCAAAAGCTGGGGGTTGTATTTGACATCCTCTCCAGGAGTGCTGGAGCCTCTCCAAACATGGCCACCAGCATTTAGCAGGAACAGACTCCCTGTTCCAGCTAGTCCCTGTCCCATCCATGCAGCATCCTGTGGTGTGGCCCTGGAGTCCCAAAGCCCTCTTTGCACTCTTGTGGTTTAACACACCCCGGTAACTAAGCCCCACAGAGCCACTCACTCCCTCTCCAGTGGGATGGTGGAAAGAATCACAAGGGTAAAAGTGAGAAAATTCGTGGGTTGAGATGAAGACAGCTTAACAGGTAAAGCAAAAGCTGTGCACACAAGAAGAATAAAACAAGGAATTCATTCGCCACTTCCCATCAGCAGGCAGATGTTCATGCATCTCCAGGACAGCACGGATCCATCTCGCGTGACAGTGACTTGGGAAAACAAACACCATCACTCCAATGTCCTGCCTTCCTTCTTCTTCCCCTGCTTTTATTGCTGAGCATGACTTTGTATGAGATATTCCATGGGTTGGTTGGGGTCCTGGCTGTGCCCCCTCCCAACTCCTTGTGCATCCCCAGCCTACTGACTGGTGGTTTGGGGTAAGGAGCAGAAAAGGCCTTGATGCTGTGCAAGCACTGCTCAGCAGTAACTAAAACATCCCTGTGTTATCAATGCTCTTTTCAGCACAAATCCAAAACATAGCCTCACACTAGGTACTAGGAAGAACATTAAATCTATCCCAGCCAAAACCAGCACATTCTCCACCCCCTATTATATACTATTTACATTAAGCTCAGGTCCTGTACTGTCCAATACATTCTCATTACCTACCACCCCCCTTCCCATCTTTAGGTATATTACACTGGTATCATTCCCATTCCTATGGACCACCCCTGTAAAATGTCTGTAAAATGTCCACGTGTCCACAAGATGTCCACTGAGTATTTAGTCAATGTCTTTGGGCTGCATCTGTGACATTGGTATATCAAGGCAGGAGATAGTTTGTTGTGTGGAGTTACTGGGCACCAAATCCAGCTCTTGTCAGATTACTATTGCATTTGCACTGCTTCTCATAAGGTTAATCTTCCATTGGTTCACATGGTTTCTGCCACAGTAATTCTTATAGTATGCAACTCAAATCATGGGTTACAACAATTTAAAGGTATATCCATTACAGTCTCCACCCTTGGCCCCTTTAGGCCAGGTTATAGGGTTTAGCAGTGCAACGACTGGTAGCAAGTGGTACCTGCTATAGGAAGTCCTGTAACATGCAACACCAATCCTGCATTACAACAGTTTAAAGGTATTTCCATTACAGTCTACATCCCTGGTCCCTTGGACCTAACCGTTAGGTTTAACAGTGCAATGAACTCCTTCCCTTGCCCGTGTTCTTATCCACAGACTGCAGTCCTTTAGGAGTGTGTCTGTTCCAAGTGGAGCCTTACCTGTGAGCCACAGTCTCTTCAGGGGTATACAGGCTGCAGCATAGACTTACCAACAGCCACAGTTGCTTCAAGGTGCATCTGTTCCAGTGTGGCCTTTTCCATGGACCACAATGCCTTCAGAGATATACCTCCTCCAGCATGGCCTCATGCACAGCCACTGATGCTTCAAGGGATACCTGCTGCAGCATGGGCTTCTGCTTGGGCAATGACCCCTTCAGAGCTTGACCTGCTCTGACAGAGACATGACCACAGATGATTCCAGGTGTCAGTCCCTTTGACTCAAGTTCACACTGAAGTTCCAGCCTGTCCAGTACAGCAGCATAGAAACAAGAGCAATGTCCTGGCCATCTGCCAGCCCAGGCATATGGCCATTGCTGTTAGCAAAAAAAATGTTCCCAGGCTCAGCAGAGTAAGATGATGAACAGTACAGCACTACAGAAAGCAGAAAAATCAAAACTAGACACTAATAAGCGCTAGACTTGTATACGGTAAGGTAAGCAAGCCCCATGGCAAGCACAGGAGCCCACCAATTAATAGCTAAACAGCAATAACAGCTATGAATTTGATGTAGCACATTACAATCAAATCTGTTATTAACTTGAACCCTTTGAGCCCCCTGTTGGGCACCAGAAAGGACTGTCATGGTTTAAACTGCCAGCAGCTAAGCCCCCACCTGCCAGGGGAATGGGGGAGAGAATCGCAAGGGTAAAAGTGAGAGAATTCATGGGTTGAGATAAAGACAGTGTAACAGGTAAAGCAAAATCTGCACATACAAGCAAAACAGAACAAGGAATTTATTCACCACTTCCCATCAGCAGACAGGTGTTCAGCCATCTCCAGGGCAGCAGGCCTTCATCTTGAGTAGTGGTTACTCAGGAAGATAAACACCATCACTCCAAATGTTCCCCCTTCCTTCTTCTTCCCACAGCTTTTATTGCTGAGCATGACATTATATGGGGGTATGGCTCAGGTCAGCTGAGGTCAGCTGTCCTGGCTGCGTCCCCTCCCAACTCCTTGTGCATCCTGAACCTACTGACTGGTGGTTTGGGGTAAGGAGCAGAAAAGGCCTCGATGCTGTGCAAGCACTGTTGAGCAGTAACTAAAACAACCCTGAGTTATCAGTGCTGTTTCCAGCACAAATCCAAAACATAGCCTCATACGAGGCACTATGAAAAAAATTAACTCTACCCCAGTCAAAGTTAGCACACATACCCTGAGCACCAGTGTTGCTATGGTGAGACTGAGTTGCAGCTCACAAAAGTGTGGCAAATCAATTCAACCCTCCCTCTTCAATGGTACAAATAAGTAATGCATAAACCTGGTGTGAATTGATTCAGTGGTCATCTTAGCAACATTATTTCTTGTGCCCTTCCCAGACCTTGACTTGAGTTTTATCCGTGTAGCCCCACATGCAGCCTGTTTCTTCATAACTCTGTAGGCTGGCTTCCCTCAGCTCCACCCACAGCCTCCTGTTCCTGGCTGGAGCACAAGGCTTCATTTGATGAATGTAAGAGATTTAAGAGAGCATACCTCTTTGATCACAAACATGCGGCAACAGGGCTTGGGTTCCCATGTCAGCTGAGCAGTAGAAGTTGAAACAGTGGCCAGGCAGGGTACTGACAGATGCATTTTTAATTGGCATAGGGAAATTGCAATGTTTGCCTACCTTTAGTTTGATGGCAGTCAGCTGAAGGCTCTTAGCAGTAATACTAATGTGCAAGAAAGCTGGGTTTACATTGGATGGATGGATGGATGGATGGATGGATGAGCGTGTGTGTGCAGACTCTTAGGCAACAACCATCAACTTTGATGAGTTTTGTACTACTGGCCTGGCTCCTTTATTAAAATGGATATTTCTGCATTTGACAAACTTCAGCATTTTCTAGTTCCTGTGAAGCAGGATATGGAACATATGAAGCCAGAAAGTGAACAAAGGCTAAGACGTGGTGCTTCTACAGTCCTTGAAGCTTGACGTTTGCAAAATGATGAAAACAATGTTCAGGGTCAGCTTATCTGGCACCTTTCAGAGTGCTAAATTCATTTAAAGATGAGTGCCAAAAGCGGTGACAAGTGGAATGACATTGTACTGTTGAAAGTGCAACATTTCATACATGGAACAGGAGTGGCGGCTTCCCCTTGGAAGTGCTTCTTTGGTTCACTGATCTGGCATAGCAGTCTCCTCCCGGTGGATAGTCTGCACATTGCAGAAGCTAATTCACCAGGCTTTCTGGTTTGGTTTCTAGCCCAATATTGACAGCAAAAGCAACTAGTGAACATAATGAAAGTCTATGGCTGAGCTAGGGAGTGCTTGCTTTCATAAACTGACATTTCGAAGCAAGTACTTAAGTCCCAGAAAAGATCTGTAGAAGTACAATTCTAAATAAAAATGAACCATTATAATGCAGCTGCTTTCAGGTAATATACCCTAATTTGATTCCATAAAATGGTCATTTTTGCAGCATTTTTACAACTACACTATGGATTTTGAAGTGACGGCGTATTAAGTGAAAACTGTAATGCTTTTAAACCTGTCATAACCTTACCTAGATGGAATATGAAAGTGTTATTTACCTGCAACTGTAGTCTGCTTAGCACACAACCATTTTAAAATGATGTGTGTCGAGCAGCACTGCAATTACAGTGTGCATAGCAGGAACTTTATCCTGCAGAGTGCTAATGATATCTGAGAGCTGTGTAATACTTGCGTTTATTAAAGCATATGCAGAAGCATTGCTTTGAAGCACTTAGCACCTTTAAAGTTTGCTCAATGTGGTCCTGTGTTCCCTCTTGGAAAACACCCTTGCAGAGAGTTTGGCAACACCAAAATGGCAAAAAGGGACTCCACCTCTCTTCATTGCTATTATGGCCCAACTTTGGGTGCTGGGACTCAACAGTCCAATAAAGATCAAAAGGAACTCACAACTGACTGGCAATTTGTTTCAGGCATCTTGCAAACAGTGGTATAAAGTCCTAAGCTTCAGTTTAAGAAAGCTCTGAAGCATGTGCTTCATTTTAAGCATACCTAGCACAGCCCTTAATGCTTTTCTGTGTTGAGTGAGTGTTGATTCAGTAACCACTGATCACTAATAGAGAAAGAAATGTGCATTTAGAAATGTGCCTTGGCCAGGTCCTGACCTGTGCTTTTGATGTAGTGTTGAACTGAAATCTAAATTGAAACTGAAGGTGCTTTTGGACCACAGGCAGATGCTCAGCCTGCCACAGGTGATGCTCAGTGTTGCAGAAGTATCCTGTCTTTGTTGCAATGCCATCTGGCAAGAAAAGTAGCCCTTAAAATACTTTGATTTGTACTTTGCAAGGCATTAAATACTGTTTTCACAAGGATGCTGAGACGCTGGAAGTAACTTTAATTGATACTGCCAATGATAGGGATGGAGAGACGTCAGGACTTCTCAGTCCTGGATTAGAACTCTTCCCAGTGAAGTCTTCTGCCTTCAGGGACAGAAATGGACACTGCTCCAGGCAAGATGATGTGGGAAGAACACCAAAGAGCGCTGTGGCTTGTGCTTATCTGTAAATTGAATTCTTTGTGTCAGTACTGATGAGTCAGTCTTGCTATGGCTGCAAAGAGAGACAGCTAGGTCTGATGTTGTAAATCAGTTCATTGCAGAGCCATCATTTGGTGGCAGTGTATCATAATCACTCTAGAGGTGTGTTCTTCATATGTACTGAATGACATTGGGAACTCGGCAGAGTCCTACCACAGATACATGGTGGTTATGTAGCAAGGAACCATGGAAAAAGAAGATTTGGAGAGCGTTTGGGGTTTTTTTAATTGCTTTTTCAAAATCTCTTAATGTAAGATGTGACAAATAATAAAAAACAGAGACACAATTTATTGTTTGCAGCTTTCATTGATTCTTAAGGAATGGGTCAAAGAAATCATGAAATAGAACCAGTAGCAGAGGATATATGATAAGCAGATCTTAGAGCTGGTATAATATTTGATGAGACCCAAACTTCTCATCACTAACCATCTTTTAATGGTACTTGCCCTTTGTCTGGGTGTATGTGGCTGCATGTTTCTAAGGGACTAACTTTTCTTACTTTCTAATGAAATATTTCTCAGGATGGGACTATGGAGTTGTTTGGTGGCCATTTCAGTTTAGGTTATGGAAAAGGTTAAGTTATAAGGTGAGAAATTTAAACTTTGTTTGTATCTCCCGTGTGTTACTTCAAACTCTTTATGTCATTGACTTCTCTGCCTAAGATGGTTAAAGATCATAGAATCATAGAGTGGGTTGGGTTGGAAGGGACCTGAAAGATCATCTCGTTTCACCCCCCCTGCCATGAGCAGAGAAACCTTTCACTAGACCAGGTTGCTCAAAGCCCCATTCAACCTGGCCTTGAACACTGCCAGGGGTGGGGCAGCCACAGCTTCTCTGGGCAACATGTGCCCTCACAGTGAAGAAGTTCTGCCTAATATCTAATCTAAATCTCCCCTCTTTAAGTTTAAAACCATTCCCCCTTGTCCTATCACTGCATGTCCTTGTAAAAAATCTCTCTCCAGCTTTCTTATAGGCCACCTTAGGTACTGGAAGGCTGCTCTAAGGCCTCCTCTGAGCTTTCTCTTCTCCAGGCTGAACAAACTCAATTCTCTTAGCTTGTCTTCATAGGAGAGGTGCTGCAGCCCCCTGGTCATCTTCATGGGCCTCCTCTGGACTCAACCCAACAGGTCCATGTCCCTCTTGTGTTGGGGGTCCCAGAGCTGAACACTGTACTGCAGGTGGGGTCTCACAAGAGTGGAGTAGAGGGGGAGAATCACCTCCTTTGACCTTCTGGTCACACTTCTTTTGATGCAGCCCAGGATACGGTTGGTTTCTGGGCTGCAAGCGTACACTGCTGCCTGATGTTGAGCTTCTTGTCAGTCAACACTCCCAAGTCCTTCTCGTCAGGGCTGCTCTCAATCCATTCTCTGCCCAGCCTGTAGCTGTGCCTGGGATTGCTCCAACCCAGGTGTAGGACCTTGCACTTGGCCCTATTGAACTGCATGAGGCTTGCATTGGCCCACCTCTCAAGTGAGTCAAGATACCTCTGGATGGCATCCCCTCCTTCCAGCATGTTGACTGCACCACACAGCTTGGTGTCATCAACAAACATGCTAAGGGCACACTCCATCCCACTGTCCATGTTGCCAACAAAGATGTTGAACATCCCATTTGGTCCCAATACCAACCCCTGAAGAACACCACTTGTCACTGGTCTCCACTTGGACATTGAGCCATTGACCACAACTCTCTGAGTGTTACCATCCAGCCAGTTCCTTATCCACATACTGGTCTATCTGTCAAATCCGTGCCTCTCCAATTTAAAGACATGTCCTTCAGGTCTTTCTTGTGGTGGGGCCCCCAGAGCTGAACTCCCACCGTACTCCAGGTGGGGTCTCACAAGAGCAATATATAAAGTACTGGTGCACAGAGCCTTACAGCCTGCCAGAGGGCTAAACTGTAACACAGAGATGAATGGGCGGAAGCATTTAAAAATGTGTATGCATTCTCTGTCAGTGGAGTGCTCACATGTATGTTTTTAGTTTCAGTGGAAAGCCACAGGAATTGGGTCCCTTGTTGAAAGGCTCTGAAACCTGTGCACAGCAACCTGCATTGAGTCAGAAACAAATCTGCAATGTAGCCTGGAACTGAAGTTGGAGGCCCTGCCTTTCTTTCAGAATCCTGACAAAAATATTCCTCCATCACCCACATGACATCTCATGCAGGGGTTGGAGAATAAAAGTTGAGTAACATATCGAGCCTGTGAAAGTTTTAGCAATGACTTTCTGTTTTCTATGGAATCAGTAGCAAGTGTTGGCTTGTGGCGATGCACGGAACAGGGTTGAGCTCTCACAGCCATAGCTGTGGTTTTGGTGTGCTGCGCTAATGCTGCATTACTGACAAATAGCTGGAAATGGATGTTCTGTGTGATTTAGAAATAATGTGAACTGACTGAATGTCTGCTGGGTTTTCCTTCCATTTGCTTTTTCAACATGAGAACAAAGAGGGCATTGTTTATAACAACATATGTAAAATCCCACAAGGAGAAATGATTTTTTGAATTGACAGGGTCTTGAAAGTACAAATGTGTTTTCATAACTAAATACATTTTCAGACAGGAAAATGAAAGTTAATCAAAAGTTAGATGTCCTTGAAAAATCTTTCAGTTTTGTTTTTTTTTTCCTTAACTTCCTTAGAAACATTTGCAGCTGTTTTGATGCAGAAGTAGTCAGAATATCTAAATATCTGTATACAGTATCTCAGAGTCACACTATTTTAAACGCTTGAGAAATCCACTTGAGTAGATTTCTTTATTGATGTGATTCAGTCAGAATGGGACATACCAGGAACAATAAATTATTTAGAAAATGGAAATAAGATATTTTTTTTAAGTTGAAATTAAGGTTAGAAAACCTAATTTTAAGGAAGTATAGCATGCTGGGGAAAATGAAAAATGTGCTAAGAGACTTGTAGAAAGTCATTAATTCAGTGAAAGATCCCGTTCAATTTGAGTTAATTTGGGATAAGAGTCCATGTCTTACTAGCTTGTGTATTATCAAGGGAATATATCCAAAGGACTGATTTGATTTTTTTTTTTTTTAAAGCTGTTCAGGACTGGGTAGTTAATGAGGAACAAAATAATTTGATGCATTAACTTTGGAAATTATCAACAGAAAATAACATTGCTTTAATTCACTCAGAAACAGGATATGATGCTATACAGATCCTGATTCTACTTTGTCATGAAGTCACACTATGGTATCATCGTGGATTTCAGTTGATATTGCTGAGTTTTCAGGACAATCATCTGTGCAGATTACATTTCATGAATCTTTTTTATTTTCCTGAGCCTTAAAATGCAGAGTAAAACTGGCCTAATTTAAAGAGGGTTGGTCAGCTAAATTAGTTAGTAATTTTACAAAGCTTCCTGTTCCTTGGGTAAGGTGTGCCAAGTAAATGTTAAAGATGAGGTTGCACTTCAGGAACAATGTGTTTGGAGATTCTGTTGAGAAACCTGTAATCAGAGTGACTGTTGTCGGGGAAGAGGAGTTTGGACCATGAATCTCTAGTTCTTAACAGATCCTTGAAGTGAGTGGTTTCAAATGGGAAAAAAAAGGAAACTATGGATTCTCCTTATTTAATGTCTTGATAGTCTTCCTTGTGACGGTCTAGAGGAATTATTTCTGACTCTTTCATTTGTTTTTCTCAGGTTGGGGGTCACACCATGCTGCCCATTCGCTGGATGCCTCCAGAGAGTATCATGTACAGGAAATTCACCACAGAGAGCGATGTCTGGAGCCTGGGGGTTGTATTATGGGAAATCTTTACCTATGGCAAACAGCCATGGTATCAGCTCTCGAACAACGAGGTGTGTTCTCAAACTGCATTGGGAAGGCTGGCACATTAACTGTGTAGCTTCTCTGGAGAAGGGACAGCAATAAATTTATTCAGTAAAGGAAAGACCCCTGGTATCAGGTATTCATGGTATTGTCATGAACTTTGGGGTTGAATTTCTTTGTTTTCACCCTTTTCTCCCCGAAGTGAATGGAAGTTGTCCAAGCAGAACTATACCATTCGGAATTTAGTTTTTTCCTTTGTGCAGGGTAGAGTCTGCTCTGGGTATTGGGATGGACCATAAGGCAATGAAAAGGAGCTTAGCTATCTCCTGAATGGGTTTTGGGTGGTTTCATTTCCATACCATACATGCCATTGTTGCAGGGTGGTTGTTCAAAACCATTCTTCAACAGATCGAAGTAATCTGGTGATCTTTTGATTTCCAGGTAGTCATAAGTCACTCCTTTCCAGGGATTAGCCACAGAGATACAGTTTAAGGAGGGAGGGATGGAGGGAGAGTCACTGATGCTCTGTGTAAACAGGTTGAAAACTTAGACTCCTGCTGAGTTAAGTTAAGGTTGATTGATGAGTAGAGAGAGAGATTACTTCCTGGCTATCATTCCCTCATGAGTGAAAGGGGCAACGTGGGCGAACTTAACATCATGAAAGTTATTGCTCCTTGACAACTTAAATTACAGTGATTTTTCCAAATTACATCCTGCTGCTCATGAGTCTACCTAGAAATGCAGCCCTTGGCAAAGTTGGCTGGGTGACTGCTACTAGTGAGGCTGCTGTGGCGATTAGCTGTTAACTCTTCTATGGATGACCCTCATGTAGTTGGCAAGGCTGCACTGATCCTTTCCCTGTGATTTCTTGCAGGTGATTGAGTGCATCACTCAGGGCCGAGTCCTGCAGCGACCTCGCACATGCCCCAAGGAAGTGTATGACTTGATGCTGGGCTGTTGGCAACGGGAGCCTCACATGAGGCTCAACATCAAAGAAATCCATTCACTCCTCCAGAATTTGGCCAAGGCATCTCCAGTCTACTTGGATATTTTAGGCTAAAGTCTCCTAGCATTTCTTTTTATGGGCTGCAGGAATGAATGTGTTCAACTGCCCCTGAACTCCATTAAAATGTGTTCTTAACTTTGACAGTATTAATGACAAAGTTCCGGAGAAGCTTTCAAAGGGCAAGCAATGTGCACTTCTCCATCTGTAGACACAGTATTGACTTTTTAGACATTACTGAGATGTATCTCCTCTCTCTCTCTCTCTCTCTTTCAGTTTCTATCATTTTTTCCTTTTCTCTTGTCTTTCTAATCAATTTGGCTTCTGCATTATTATAACTGCATAGACAAAGGCCTTAAAAACCTGATCTGTTATATCAGCAGACTCTTCAGTTTGCCCACCACAACTAACAATGCCTTGTTGTATTCATGCCTTTGATGTGGATGAAAAAAAGGGAAAAATATATTTGACTCGAACTTTGTGATTTCTGCTGTACTGCTACTGGGAGTTTCTATGGATTCACCTCAGTTTCTTTTGCTTCGGCATGTGGGTGGAAAAAGAAGACTGGTTTTCTCTACATGAAGCATGTTCCTTGCGGAGATAAAGCCAGATGGAAAGAAGACAGTCTTGTGTGATACACTATCTGGAGGAACTAGGGGATCAGATGGCATCCAAACCCACAAAAAAAACACTGAAAATATTTGATGGAAGGCAAGAGGGGGTTTAGCACTTTCCCTGAAGAGTCTTTCTGAGGACTAAAAGGATTGTTCAAGGAGGTGCTTTGCCAGGACTTTTCATTGCCAGATATAAGTAAAAGGGAAAAAGATGCTGCCTGCATTGAACACAATTACGTTACAATGTGATAAACTAAACACACCCCCTTATTTTGTCTTCTGGTAGGATATTGTCATGCCACTGGTATAAAATGTTCTCCAGCTAGTATTTTTTAATAAAGGCTGAAGTTAGCTTATTAATGTACAGTGTTAATTTCAGGATCACATGTTGAAACTAAGGATTTTGATAAGATAGGACAAGCTGTAGATGCTGGGGCAGGTGTATCTTATACTGTGCTTGTCCAGCAGCATATTCTTTCCTCAATCATTTTTCTTTTTTCTTTTTTTTTTTTTATTGAACCATGCAAGCAAACCTGTGCATGGTCTTTGTTGATTAATGCCCTTTGTGCAGAAACTATCATTCATCTTGTAGTACACCCTAGTAGGCATAGCGAACTCATAACAATATAGCTTATATTTCATTAGAAGAGGCTAATGGAGGACATTAGCCGTATTAAAATGCCTTTACAATGTTAAGATACAATAGGCTGATATAACATTAATAATCTAAAGCATGGAGATCACTGGTTATGTTTGACACATGACAGGGGATAGAGATCTCTAGAGAAAAAATATTACTCTGAGTTTATGGCTTACTATTCAGAGTGTAAAGACTCTGAGCTCAGCACCATGTTTGTATTGGTACTAGTGCTGTCATTACCAACATCCACTTTTTCTTAAGTAAGTAATTTATTTTTGGTTGGATTGGCATTGTATGTGTACAACATTTGCATGGCCACTGTGTTGATGACAGCTTCATGGGCATACCTGTTATTTTTCAAACTGGAAGTTTGAGGATTTAAAATTTAGAGTTAGGATTATTTTTAATATGAATTCTTACAAATGAAAACCTACCTTACCTATTCCTCAAGACTTTTGCCTCCCTCTATGAGGGAGTGTTACTGCAAAAAAAGTGATCGTTCTTTCAGTTTTCTCTTTTTGTTATTTTTATTGATATTAGCCAGATCAAAATAGTCCTTCATCTTTGTGTTGGGGATATTTTATTTAATAAATTAAGCATTTTATTTTTCTAAGTGTTCCCATAGCACATTTAATATATAATTTGCTTGCATATATTATTTGTTAAGCACTTTAGGTTTTTTCTTCAGAAGCTTTGAGAGCTAGCTCATGAAGATTCTGAACATTTTCAAAAGAGAACAGTTCACTGGACACTGATGAAGTTTTACCCTTCTCAATGTCACTGAAAAGGCAGCATTACAAATAAACATGACAGTGTAACTATAAAGCCATACTCAGTATTTCTTTGATAAACTAGATGTTATTTCTTAACCGCTACTGAAGTGGAAACACACAAAAAGCCAGAAGAAGATTCCTACAAAATGGGCCTTAAGATTTTATCTAGACTGTCTTGGAAGTTCACAGAAAGCTAGATAAAGACTGAGCATCCAGTGAAACCCATTCTCTTGAGAATCTGAATGTTGTGTTTTAAAGGGATTTGAAGTTGATTTTCAGAATAGTGTTGGAGAAGAAAGGTGTCAGAGTCTGCTCTTACTGTGCAGTGGGAGAAGGCTGCAGGTGGTGGAGGGGGTGCTAAGCTTCTACCTGCTGTATTTTGCATTAGTTTCTTATGAGCTGAAGAAAAAGGCATCTGAGATGCTGCTTCTATTGGAAAGCAGGCTCCAGCCTGAAAGCAAACAGGTGGGTTTTGCAAGCACTGAAAGAATGTATACCAAAAATAACCACAAAACCCTGAAAATGTACTTAGTGGCATCTTCTTTTTGATTTACTAGTGAGACTATTAGAGTCATTTCAGAGAATAAACAGTATTACAATGCATTGTGCAATAACATAGCAGTATGTTAAACTTCTAAAGGACCAAATGTTCTACAGAGCCACCAGTATGGATAACCTTGACCTATATCATTAATGTTGTTGATAGTGCATAAAATATATAATCACAGTAGACAAGTTATAAACTGTAGCTATACATAGTTTGCGTTTGTTCATGAAAAAGTGGGTAAGTGTAGCAGAATGAGCAGAGAAGAGGAAGAAATGTGTTCAAATCACAATGAAGGGTGAGTATATGTGCATATTCATCACGCTTGCACTGTCAGCTAAACTGTCTACACCGAGTAAATATGACAATCAGGCTCATTTGAAAAGTCTTTCTGGACTGTGCTATGAACTGATCATATATATAATATATATTATATATGTGTGTTTGCATATGGCATATATATATACACACATAGCATATACATGTATGCCTATGTCTGTTGTATTTTATTTATATATGTGCAGACATGCATGCACATTATGTATGGGCTGTGTGTATATGTATAAATTTGCATACACCTATGTTATGACAAATTACGGTTAGTGCTAAAATAAATTGATGAAGTCTGCTAAGTAACCAAAATACCTTTTTTTTCTTTTGAAATTTCTTTTTCTATGTTTGTAAGATTCAATTTTTTAACTAACTGGTGTGCAGCAGAGGCAGTGCTAGAATGCCAGAGATATAACAACAAGCACTTTTCTTCCCCACATGATTGCATAAAAACATTTCTTCCATTCCCATCTCACTTGCTGATTTCTCACAATGGAATGAACAGACAAGCTTCCAAGCTTGGAAGACAGAGCTTGTTTTACTGCCATATCTGGGTTTGTGCTATTGTTGTTTTATTGTCCTAGAATAACAGTGCAGAGCCATTAGCATTTTATACTCGTCTGCAGTAACAAAATAATTTGAAGAATGAGCTGGACTATTCAGACTGCAACACGACTTGTAGGACAATGAGAATGCCAAAATTCAGCAGTAATAATAGCAGCATTCGCCACACTCTGTCCGTCATTCTCAATAGATCTGCAGAACTTAGAACTGGCCGTGGAGAACAGATACTTGTAAAGCAACAGCACCCCATGATGCATGATGGAGTGTACCCTTTTTAAAAGGACTTGATTCATTTTGATTTGTAAAACAATATATCTATATATTGTCTACAGTTTATTACATAACTGCCTATTTTTTCTCTTTCTTTCTTGCTCTTTCCTTATCACTTTTGTTCCTTCTTTTTTCCTTTCTTTCCTTTTCTTATTTGCTCTTCCTTTCGCTCTTCCCTCTCTTTCTTTCTCTCTCTGTAACCCCCCACCCTACCTTTCTGAGCGATTGTTTCTGTTGTGGTTGATGTAGACTTATACAAAACACTTTAAAAAGAATTAACCCAATAAAATGATTAGGTCACTGGATGACTAAGGTACAATGCATATGTGTTAGAACAAGTCCATGTCTGGGTTGTTGCAGCCTGTAACTGCATTTCAAATACTGCTATAAAATGTGTGGGAGGGAGTTTGTGAGGGGCTGGGGAACAGATTGGGGTTTCTAATCGAAAATGATGGTTTTAAAAGCACAGGAAGTTGTAGTTTCTTGTGAGGGCTGGGATGAACTACTGCTGCTTTGAATCAAGAGGTCCTTTAGAGCCTTAGTTAAAACACCTTTGTTTGGGTGGGGGGGGGGATATGCTACATTCATCACAACGTGAAGCGCAAAAAAAAAAAAAGTCTACATGTTGCAGGGAAAACACTGTGAATTTCACAATAGCAACCAAGTGACTATTTTGCCATCTTTTAAACATACGTCTCAGGAGAAGAAATGGGAAATGATGGGTGTGTTATTTTTCCGTCTATGCATTCAAGACCAGGTCTGTAGGGTTTTTTTGTTTGCTTGTAGAAGGTTCTGAGTGATGACCAGCTGGTATTTTATAAACACTGAATACTTTGGGCAAGGATAATAGAAGCTGCTAGTAATGAGGCCATTACATCTGATTGGAACATGTGAGAAAACAGAGATCAAATTGAACTTTTTCCAGAGGCCTATATCTTGCAGCTTATATGTATCTTTCTGTAACTTAAGGAAAAGCAGCTAAGAATGTTTTATATACAAGTAATTTAATTCAACATTAATGTTTAACTGAATCACCAATAGAGAGAGAATCAATTAATTACAAAATATTTGTCCCAGCCCTGCTCTCCACCTATACTTTATGTATATATATTTCTAGATATCGCTCTCTTTGTCACTTGGTAAAGAGGAAGATATCTACATATAAATATAAACCTCTATATTGTCACCAAACTGTGACCTGGTGTGTAGAGCTATCTTTCTCCTTTCTATTTTCTTTTTTTTTTTTTTAACTCCTAACGTGATGTCTATGTGAAACTATTTAGTGGTTCTTGTTTTGCAGTTTGTTATAACAAGTCATTGCTTTAAAACTTTCATTGCATCTTGGCTGATTTCAAAGTGATGCCTAGGTATCAGTGTTAAAAGTTTTGTTTGTGAATCATGTGACCAGCTTCTCTCAACATGACATGGAAAGTCTCTTGTATTACAGTGTATTTAATAAAAATGATGTCCTACAATAAACAATGTCATCCAAAACAAAGATAAAATTATTACTTTGAAAACCCTAAAGATTTCATGAAGTCTTGTGTGCTATTTTCTTTTATTTGAATGCCCTTGTTTACCTCTATTCTTTCAGAAAAGGATGAAAATAAGGAACTGTTTGGTATGCATACACACATTACATATTTGCATTCGAAAGCTCTGAATCAAAAACAGGTCACTGAACTTGTAGTTGATGAAAGAGGAGACACGTAGTAACAGGGCAAAGGAAAACCCAATTCAAATGTGATGACAGTCTTGTCTTATTCTTCATTTTCCAAATTCAGATCCTATTTGAATGTTTTTTCATTTGGGGGTATGGCTTAGCAAATACCTGTTTATCTCCTAACAGAAACAGGCTTTTACATATTTTCTGTCTTTTGCTAAAAGTGTCCCTAAAACCACAACCACAGCCCCAGTAAAAATGTAGTTTGTTCTTTGTAACTCATGAGTCTAGAATGAATATATTGTGAACAAATACAGCATTAAATTGAAATCCTTGAAGAACATAATTAAGATTCAGAATGCAGAGTGCTTAGACATCCAAAGGAAGGTTCAGCAACTTGATTAAAGATCTCTCCACAAGCTATTGATCTAAACCAAGCCCTTCAAGGTTAGAATAAAACAATATGAGAGCCACTTTATGGCTGCGCCTGCTTCCCTTTGGCAGGAGACCCCTCTGAGATTAGATGAGCTGGCTACAGGCATTCAGAAGGTCAAAGGAAAATAATCCACTGAGAAGAAACCTCAGGAGAAAGTTTGTCCACAGCTGCAAAAATATCCTTGAACCACACTAAAAAGATTCGTTGGCAGTTGGTGTTCATCCAGTAACTTGGAACTGCCTTACCTGCTTTCATGGTAAAATCGGATTCCTGCCTGACTTGGTGGGCTGAGTTGCGATCCCAAAATGAAACACCTCGCTGCAGACAACTGTTTGCTATGAAGCCTGTTTGGCGGCAGCAAGAGCTGCAGAAACTGCCAGCACTGAGCCTGGGTAAGCGTCACCCTGCAGTCCCTGCAGCATGGGCACGACAGCACACATACCTGCCCCACTGGTCCTTTTCACGGGGGATTTTTAAGGCTGGGTGTATGTAGCAGGACCAGGGACTGGATATTACCACTCCTTATAACTGCTCTGCATCATGAGGCCAGATGAGCCAGCTAAGCCTATGGACAGCCTCAGCAGTACACCCTTATTTTTTCTGCATGGCAGGTTAGTTGTTCCTCTCCAGTGTAGCCCAGCCCCGTCAAGACTACAGTCTGAGCTTCCTTTCCCCAGCAGCTCCCCCACCTATCCAGTGTCCTATAGCTGCTCCCCAGCTCATTCCAGCCTTCCCAGATGGTCCTTTAGGCAGGCAGGAGGTGTTGGTATGTTGATACCTGTGTTCATCCCTGGTTGAAGGAGGAAGAGTTCTGTGTGCTTTCCTGTCTTTCCCACCCAAGCGTGTGTGGCCCTGCAGCATGCACCAGGTCACAGAGCAGAAGCACAACCTCAACACAACGGCTTGTTGATGCCATTGTCTGACGATTTTATTGCCTTTTGTTCACTGCAATTATAAAGGTAAAGTTATTAGTTCAGGCTGCAGAAGGGGCTTGCAGAAGATCCGTTAATGAGGCTGACAAGCTTCCTGATGCTTCAAAATGTGTCAGACTTGGTAGCTTGTTTAAGGTCACTCTGCTGCAAGGTGCACAACCAGTCGCACACCCTTCCACTTGCCTTACACAGCTTTGCAGCAGCCAAGGACCCACTAGCTCGTGCTGCACCTGCCTTCTGCCTAAAACTCACAGGGAGCTATGAAATGCCAGGAGGGAATATGTAACGCAAGTCCTGCGCATGCTTCTGCTAAGGCTAAACAAACTTCCACAACTGATTTCATGACAAAGAAGGCTTTGTGATAAATGCTTCATACAGTAATCAATCATCTTGATCACTGTATTATTTTAAAAGTGATTCACAGTGCCTATTGATTACTCCCATTAGTATTTTTTAATGACTTCAATAATTTATTTTTAAATCAATGAGAAAGTTTATGTTACAAAGAAGAATGACAACCCTAGAAAAGAGAAAAAGAAATCTTGGACATCATTAGGAGAATGTCAGGCATACTTTACTAAATCAGCTCATAGGTTAGCTTACCAAAGCACCTTACTAGTATTTGTCATAAACCATAGGTTCTGACAGGCAAAACTTCATGCAAGAATGAATAATATTTGAAGTAATCAGCCAAAGAGTCACCCAACTAATTTCTAAGTGAGGAGTCCTCCTTGAGGATGGTTTGATCTGCACGACACATTCAGGATTCCTTCAGCATCAACTGCCTTTTGAGGGTTGAAGATTTTAGGGGTTGGGTCTATTTCTGTCATTGATGCAATGAAGAGTACTAATAAAAAATACTAGTAAGAAAGATCATAAGCAGAACAAGAGATGAGTGGAAAAAAATGTTTTAGATTCTTGAGCTGATCATCATGCAAAATGATATCACAACTTACCACAATTTGAGCTAAAACTCAACCTAGACCCATATTAAGGAGAATGCTGAGAACAGAAGAGCTTGTGCTCTTTGTGGCTGTGGTCTGTGTTAAACTGTATCCAAGGAAAGAAAAGATAGATGGGAGAAGATGACCCAGCAGTGTGCACTTGCAGCCCAGAAAGCCAACCGTGTCCTGGGATGCACCAAAAGAAGCATGACCAGCAGGTCAAAGGAGGTGATCCTGCCCCTCTACTCTGCTCTGTGAGACCTCACTGTGTGCAGTTCTGGTATCCTCAACATAAGAAGGACATGGAGCTGTTGCTCTGGAGCATGTTGCTTTGGAGCAACTCCAGAGGAGGCCACGAGGATGATCAGGGGGCTGGAGCACCTCCCGTATGAAGACAGGCTGAGAAAGTTGGGGCTGTTCAGGCTGGAGAAGAGAAGACTGTGTGTAGACCTTATAGCAGCCTTCCAGTATCTTAATGGTGCCTACAAGTATACCAGAGAGAGAGTCTTCATTAGGGACTATAGTGGTAGGACAAGAGGTAATAGGTTTAAACTTAAGGGGAAGTTTAGATTAGATCTAAGGAAGAAGTTCTTCACAGTGAGGGTGGTGAGGCACTGGAATGGGTAGCCCGAGGAAACGGGGGCTGCCCCATCCCTGGCAGTGGTCAAGGCCAGGTTGGATGGGGCTTCGAGCAACCTAGTCTAGCATGAGGTGTCTCTTCCCATGGCTGGGGGGTTGGAACTAGATGATCTTGAAGCCATTTCTGATCCAAACCATTCTATGACTCTAAGATCAGAAAGTGAGCAAAACCTTGTTTAAAATGTGATGTAAATATTAGCCATGTAGTTTCGCTGTCCCAGTGTCTAACCTTAAAGACAAATAAAACAGACATTTGACAAATTATTTACACATATTTTGAGTACTTCCACTACAGAATACGTTTCTGTTATGATACAATGACTGCTAGTCTCAGAGGAGGTCCAGTTCTGCCACTCTATTATCCTGACATTTATTTTTTTTTTTCTCTGAAACAGTTTGTTTAAATACAGAAAAACTGATAGTGCTGTTCAGTGTGTCACAGCATGGGCAGAGCTGGCGCAGCATTAATTAATCTGAGTTTGCCAGCTAGCCCAGTTAGAAACTGTTGGGAATAAATAAGTAATTTATTGGTGATTAGGAGAGAATGGGAATATTGACACAGGTAACTCCCAGGGCAGGCTTCTACTTGGAGTAACCCAAGTCCTTTTCTGGAAGGTTGGGGGTGCAACCGGAATGACAAAGCATTTAGCATCTTCTCATTCACAGTATGAAAACAATTTATGTCTAGTTTTGTGAAGGCTAATCAAAGAGAAAAAAGATCTCCTCTCCAGAGCACTTTTCTGTGTGTCATTCTATATAAAATGCCACCAGCCCTGGTCCTGGCAGCACTTTCTTTAAATAGAAACTTTCTTCTTCCCTGGCTTGCATGACCAAGGCAGAGCCTTCAAATTTGGCAGAGGCTATAAACTTCAGACGGTTCCATGCCAGTCAGTTTTCACACCTGTAAATGTCCTTTAATTTCTATGTCCTGGTACTGCAGAGATAGCAGATGCTCTCAGTACTTGTGACGGTAGGTGAACAGTATTTATAGTCCATGCAACAGAGAGGAGAAAAACCATGTAAGTGGGAGCCAGCCAGCCTGCAAAGCTGACAAAAGATGAACTTGTGATCTACAAGCCCCAGGCAGCGCCGAAAGGCTGTGGTATCTACCAAGGAGCAGCGTGTGAAGGTCTCTTCTCAGCATGCTCATATCTTACAGCCCCAACACAAAAGTTTCCCTCTCCCCTCAGACCTGGCAGTGTAGGAATACAGACCAGCCACAGCATGGGTGTTTCCTGCAAGGGAGAGCACAGCTCTCAGGATCATGAGGCTTTTGGGGAGCGTCCTGGCAACCAAGTGTCTCAAATCCCTGTGCCCAAGTGGCTGCACTGATTGGGTTTCTGGGTGTCCACATCCTGATGGAGGTGATGGGCATGATTCCGGCATGATTCCTCTTTGCTGGCAAATACTGGGTCCACTGCTGACAAGAAGCCTCCTGTCCGTCTACAGTAAGGTAACACAGACCCATGGGGTGCTGTGGAGGTGGCTGGATGTATCTCCATCTTGAGTAGGGTGTGTGTGGCTGTGGGCATCCTGCAGGCTGTAATCCTCCCTGACTCTTCCCTACAGCCTCTGGAACATCGCAGGGCCAACAGGTGAGGAGGAGGGAGGGAGCAGTTTCACTGAGGCAGGCAAAGGTCTGAGCGTGCAATGGTCTTGGTCTTGAATGAGTGGAATGGGAATCATCTACCATTCCATCCATCACGAACACCCTGCACACAGCTGCTCACACTCGATCTTCATGCTGCTGTGGCATCAGACCTAGCAAGTGGGGTGGTCACAAAGCATGGGCTACTGCTAGAGACTGTGGCACATGTCCTTAGTAGTACACCTTCCCATTTGGGTGGACCTGCTGGCTGGCAGATGCCTCTCATTGCCACTCAGGCAGCCCCATGTCGTACGCCATGCAGATGGCTGGTGGCTGGGCTTGACCCTGTCTTCTTCTTGGCCATTTTTTGGGTGCCTTGTGCAGTTTTTTGCCTTGCCCCCAGCTGGGGGTCTGGTGGAAGAGAACTGGCTGGGTCCCAGCCCTGTGCCGGGAGGGGACCAGCTCCCTGGCCCCAGCCATTCCCCTTCTGTCCCTGAGGCATCATCCCAGCATCTCCCTGGCACAGCAGCTGATAAATCACCCAGTGGCATAGCTTTGTAGATTTAATGGTCTTGAGATTCAAACAGTGAAATACCTATCCTGCTTCTATAGCAACAGTTAAATCTGCTCACAAAGGGAGAACCAATATAACTTGTCCCAGAGACTATTTAAACTGTCTTCAGAGACACACGAAGTCACACCACCTCTCACTCATGTGGTCTCTTGCAGGTGACACCCTGGATGGCACCAGCAGTATCTGCGGCTGTTTGCCTCCCCATTACCGGCTGTGAGCACACCCTCCTCGGCCCCACACATTCCCACCACTCTTGCTGAGGTTGGTGTAGGAAGCTGGCACATTGGTGCATGGACAAACCCACAGTGAGGTGCCCTGGTCAGTGCAGTGCAGGGTGGGCAGAGATGCGGTTCTGCTCTCCTCATGCAAGCCACTGGTGCATTTTCCTAATGCTGTAGCTGATCACTATTTCTAAAACTGGCTTTTATTTGTCGGGTGGCTTTTTTCAGCACTTTAGTCTACTGAGAGTACTGCTGACATCCCCAGCTCCTATAATTAACGTTTCAAGAAAAATCACAGCTGGGAACGGCAAGTCTTTAGGAGGCAAAATAAGACAAACATATGGATTTCATATCCCCTGCTCCCCTTTCCCCCTGCCATGCTCAAACATGGGGGTTTTGGCAGTCTGTCTTCCAGTTCCTACAAGCTGTTACACAAGAAAAATGTCTCTGCAAACAACCCATTGTAAACTCGGGTCATCTCTTTCTGCTGATTTTTTTTGCAGTTTTATGATTTGGGGAATTATATTGACAAATGTCATTAGCACCAGTCTTTTTTAGCAATCCAGAATTTAAAGAGGTTTAGATGAGGGAAAGCAGATGGAGAGTAAACGTGATGCCTTTGATACCACAGAGGCCACTAAATAAATATGCACTTCACTTAGTTAAAATAACACCTGTTGGCAGTAAATGTTGTTTTTTTACCAGTGGGGACTAATCCCTCTGGCAAGAACTAGGTGCTCTGCAAACTGTTCCAGTGCTCTTTTAGCTCACTTTGTGTTGTACAACCACACTGACTTCCATGCTAGGCAGCAGGGTAGGGATCAGTGAAGTTTGTAGGTCATGCTGTTTTCCCAAGGAGTGCAAAATCTTATCACACCATCATCTGTGTTGCTTAGCAGTAATTTTCAGACTAGATTTGCTGCTGAACACCTTCCTGTGAATGTGAGTCAGGGCAGGGTTCAGAAATGGCTTTCCCAAGCCAGAATGGTACATGACGCAAATTTGGCTGCTTGGTCTTTTTGAACAAAGTCAATGTGTTTTTTAGAAATCTGGAAATACAACCAATGGACTTAAATATTATTGATTTCAAATCTGTGGCATCGTGCTCAGCCTGGGTCTCACCATGATTAGCAGCATAAAACTAATAGAGCTGGTGGCAGTGGGGACCCTAAAACCCAAACTGTAGGCTGCGGCACGAGTAACGGGGATGTCTCCTGGGACCCTGCCCAGGGAGCAAATCCTGCTGTTGTTTTGCCTTTCAGAGGTCAAAAACCTGGAATGCTCAGGGGATCAGGTGTGATGAGAAAGGATTTGGAAGAGGATTATATAATCTCATGTCAGAATAAGAAGTCAAGCTGGGGGCAGCCCCACAAAACATAAAGCTGACAGTCTGTAGCAGTACCTTGAAATGGTAGCAAAACTGTTGTTATACGTGAAGTGAAAACAACAGTAGTAGTGAAAGGCAGCAAAGTGGTCCTGGCATTACATCTTTCTGGTTGTCTGGTTACCTGCCATGTTACTGATGGCAGTGAGTAACACTGTCAGATCAAGGTAACCCTTCCACACCGTTATTTTTTCATTAAAACATGCCAGTGACCAAACCTATGTGGGCAGCTGGCATCCCGGAAACTAATGCAGCACAGAGTTGTTGCTTCTTACCATAAGAAGACACTGCCACTGCTGCCTTGATTCTGTCTTGCAACACAGTTAGTGATTCCCTGGAATGTAGGACACTTGCCCAGAGGTGGACAAACTGGCATGTTTTCTAGTGAAGCTTTGGTGAGGTGAATGATGGGCAGCCTTCATCTCACTGGCTACCTAAGTTCAGTTTCTACTTCTTCCACGTCTGCTCTGACATAAAACCTTTGTCAAAAGAGACAAGTTACCATGGCAGTGCGTCTAAAATAGAATGAATCAAACACACATCAATACCTGTATAATAAATACAATAGAGTACTACTTATAATGCATGTATTATTCTGCATTCATTGGGTAGTAATTTGTGCAGAGGGCTTTAACTAACTGTTTTTCATTTAATTATGGGAAAGCAATTCTCCAAATTGGAAATGTTCTCTGCTTGGGAAGGAGCAGAGCAGAACCACTAAGTGAGTAAAATGACAGATCTTCGGTTGTTAAACTAGAACCGCTAACAAGGTTGTTTTTCATGGAGAGGTTGGTCTATCTCCCCCTGACTACACTGAGAGCTGGATCAGACCCATGCTCTCAGAGAAGTGCAGACTTTTAAGGGGTTTTATTTTGCAGGAGATCATGGTTGGTATTCCTTGTCACAGGATGGGGCAAAGACCTTGTCAGGTCAGAATAACATGGCTGTAAGCCAAGCAAAGGGAGCTCAGCCAGGTTCCCTTCCCTGAGATGGGAAGCACTACATTCAAAGGCAGCTAGAAAACCAGCTGTATTTACACAGGTGTGAGATGCAGGCTGTGATGTGATGCGTTTCCCACCAAGGCATGGGTCTTCCTGGTTTGGGCTGCACATGTCACAGCTGTGCCAGGAAAGCTCACAGATAAAGGCCATCTTTGGATATCTCCTATACCAACAGAACAACTGTTCTGCAAGGGTGCCTCAGACCAGAGTACATGATCCTGTGCAGGGTCTTTGAGCCTTGTTAATCCATACTGGGAAACCCTTGCATCCCACTCGATTGCATCTTGACACTTGCACATTAGAAGTGTTCTTCACAAGCCAGTCCGGACCAAGCTGAGCATTGCAACTTATTTATTTATTTATTTTCCTATCTATTTATTTATTTATTTTAAGGGGGACTATGTGTATCATGCTTTGACACTTTAAGAAATCCTGATTAAATGTTTTTCTGGTTCATTGCTGCTCTAGTTGACTGTGAGCCACGGAAGGTCTGTAACAAATATGTATGAGGAAACCTTTTCCATCCCTCCAGAATTAAGTGGTGAAACTTCCTCTGATGCAATAGGTGAGACTTGCAAGAGGTGAATTTATGTTCAGATGCTCCAGGGCCACTTTGAATGATTTGGTGGAATGAGCAGGGGTGTGTTCAACAAATTTTCAATTAATTTCCTTATTCCTTATTTAAGTAACTCTTATACTGATGTTAACACACCTATATAAACTTGTTATCCTGAAGATATGGCAATTTACCTGGCAGTACTTTTGTATCTGTTTCTGTTATGTTCACAGTGAATAGCATTTACTGTTGCATATGATGCCACAAAATGAGGTCTGCAAGCCGGTACCACAATGACTTCTTCTTCTTGCATCTTTATTGATACCTGCCACAGCAGTATGCTTGGGAAAAGATTGTTATCTCCTGTGCTTATTCCTCCCATTGCTATAATAGTTCATGCAGTTAGGACTGGATATTGGTATTTACATTTTTGAATTGCTGCAACATAGTCATAATATTCAGTAAAAATTTATAGTGAGGATTTAAAATAAACTGCTATGTGAAAAAAAAGAAGTATCAATGGTGCTTTGGTTTAATTGCACCTCAATATCAAGACAATAGTTGTTGGTGTCAGAAAACATGTTATTTCAGAAAAAACTTATGTTACTTAAATGCATTTGTATAATATAGGAAAAAAACGGCAGTTATATGAAATATAGAAAGATACAAGCATACCCTAGGAACAACCAAAACAAGGCCCAACAAAACACAAGTGAATTGTTTCAACTATATACACAAAAAAGCAGAGAGAGAAAAATCCATGTTACCTTTATAACATTTCATAACATGATTTGAACTTACTGGTGACAGAGGCTTTCTTGTTCTTTATTTCAGGGTATCCAGTTCTTAAAGGCAGGGGTTTTTTTATTTTATTTTTTTAACAATCAAAATGTGTTTCTGGTAAAAGGCTTCATACAAGAAACCAGTCATAGTCCAGAAGCAAAGCTGGTTAGCAGTTCACTAACATACCTCTGTTGAGATAGAGGTTTTCTTCAAAACTAATATTTCTAAGACGTGAATATATCTGCAAGAAATGTTGTTTCAAAATTTGTTATTTTAATTTCTGTCTCTTTCTGTGTATATGGATATATGCACAATATTTTTTTTTAGTCACCTGTTTTATCTTCTATTCTGTACTTTTTCAAATCTTCCTGAATTCTCGCAGAGCTCTGATAGTAGAGATAGGAAGTGCATGGGAGAAAGCTCCAAGTAGTGGACACTTCTAGGGACTTGGGATGAGTGAACATCATTGTGAGGTGTACAGTTAAACCTGCAGTGGTTGCCATCCAGTGGAAAACAAAACCAAACAAGGCCAACGAAATACAGCAGGGAGAAGAAGGGAGGTGGAAAGATTAAATACATGGAGAACTATATCTTTGTGTGGAATCTTTACACTTCCAGATTTAAAAAAAAAAAATAAAATAATCATTTTGAGGTATGATGGTCATAAAAAAAGAAAACCAATGTGAAAATGACTGGCGTTTCCCTTCTACTTTGGCCATTGACTTGATGAAGACAGTACAGGGTAAGAGAGAACTTTGTATTCAAAATGAAAAACTGCCTGCATAGTTGTTTAGTTGTGGAGTAGCTGCTTTTATTCTAACAGTGATAGTTTACAGTGTGTGCTAAGTCTTCAAGAAAAATAAACATCCAAGAAATGCCTCAGTAGAATCTAAGTACAGTTCTGAGTCTTAACACTTAAGAAGGTTACAGTGAAGAACTGACAAATCCCGAGTGGCATGATGAAGATGAGTATGGCATGGTTAATCATCCTTTTTTTCAGATTCAGGTGCTGAAAGCCGTCAAGAAGGAATATGAGGATGTTTTGGAGGCAACAAAAGAAGAGATCCCTTCACATCTGCAATTCAGCTATATAACATTGTCAAAGCTTCTTGTGGGCACCAGGAATGAGAGTGGATTCAATATACTGGATGTATTAATTGGAAGAAAAATAAATATTTAAGAAAAAAGAAAAAAAGTAAGATATCATCTCTGACTGGTAATTGGTTTAAAGGCCACATGAGGCTGGGGAAAGATCCTCGTTATTAATGTTATTTCCTCCTGTCCTTTCATCCTTTTCCAGGCACCAGCCACAAGTGGCTCCTGGGATGGGGAGACTTCTGATCTGCCAGTGTACAGCCACTCTCAACTGCTTATTTCTAAGAAAGAGGGGTTGGGATGGCTGCAGCCATGGTTTTCCACAGCACAATTTTGGACAGTAGGAGTTATCTGAAGTAATAGTTGCAATGCTAACACTGCTCTTTAACATCATTGGTATCTGATGGTGTTGTTTCTGAAGTGAAATTTTTCTTTTCTTTTTCTTTTAAACATGTATTTTTGGTGATGAACCAAAGACAACCAACAATGAAATTTCAGGCTGAATAATTAGAATACAATGACTCTGTTTTCAAGCAAACTCAGTCTTAAATTAAATGTCCTCAGATGCAGCAACTTCATTAAAATGGAGTCCATGTTTTTACTTCTTTCTCTTGCTCATGAGCATTCTTTACATTTTTTATTATTATTATTATATACCTGCTTTCCTATTTTCTACTTGTTTTTCTCATATGAAAGGTACTTAGAAGTAACTGGAGTCTGCAATGAAAGTGACTGTAGCAATATGTAAATTACCAACAAGCGTACACAAAGGAAAAAAGTAAGAGAAGAGAAAAATTTTTGCTCACACACTTTTCAGTTACCATCTAATCACTTTCCCTGAGATTACCCAGAGGCAAAATTCTCATCCCCTATGTGGTTTAACAAAGTATCTATTTCAGGTGGGTGTTTGTTGTACCAATGACAGGTTGAAGTCCTCAGACAGAAGTGACATTAATTGAATGGTTCCCTTATCAAAAGTCAGGTGAAAAAAAGCTGTACATTGAATGATCTCTGTTCAGATCCCTGAGCTACTTGGCTGGGGTCCCCCGAGCCTCCCAGGCTGCAGGGAGCAGAAAATGGTCTCTGCTCCAGGTGGTATTGTTAGTATCATCCCAGACATCTCATACAGTGAGCTGATCCCACCCCAAAGCTTCCAAAACTATAGATTAAATGTGGGGAGCTGGTTGCCACTATACTGTATATGGCTTAATAAATACCTGTCTCCATAGTATGCAAAATGGGAAAACAGTGACATTCTTTGAAGTGATGAACAGGATGGTTCACAGTTATCTTCACTTTTTGGCATTTTAACTGTAATTAAGGCTTCTTTTAAATTTCTTCGTACTTATTCATGTGTTTTGTATGCCACTGCACGTTCATCTCTAAACTGAAACACACAAAACATGTCTTTTCCTGAAAGCTCTTAAGTCTGGGATGGAAAGAACTATTTAAGACATTGATTCCAAAGGAAAATTATTTTCCAAATTATTAAATACATTAATGATTTAAAGGAATAAGAAAGGAAAAGAGCAAACCTAAAAAAGCCCCACTAAACCAAAACCACAAAACTTGCTGCTGTTTCTTGGCTGGATACATGTACTTGCTATGCAGTACAAACCACAGTGAGTAAACAGAATACATGTAATTATCTTTAAAAATGAAAACTAAAAAAACACAACAAGTAATAAGTAAAAGCCACTTCACTGTTGTATCTGAAGATGTTCTTTGGATGAGAGCTTCAAACAGAGGTTTACATTGAGGATGGCTCCTCTTCTGGTAGGGATGACGTTTATCTCAGTGCATCAGGCAGAAACAAACAGAATTTATAGGGGGACAAAGATTTTAGTCTGTAGTGGATCCTAGACTGCTTATTGGGGATAATGTAATTAATAAATAGCAGAAAAGAGTGAGGGCGAGTGAGACTTATGCCAGCAGAGAACATTTCAAAATCACCTCTCTACAAGAACTCATGTAAAGAACTGGGTTGACACAAACAATTTGTAAATCCCACTAGTTCTGTCTGCAAAACAAAACTAATCATTTCTTTGTAAGGAAGACGGTGTCTGACATTCATGTAGCCTGATGTTTCTTTCTCCTCAGAAACACAGTTCAGCAAGTCCATTGTTTATTTTTGGTGCTTTTGTGGACTTCTGTTCTTCTAAACTGCCCTTTTTCTTCTCTTTCAGCTTGTGTTGAGCTCTGAGATTGGGGAGGTAAATAAACAAAAAAGCATATGTAAGACTGTATGAAGAATTAGAAGAACTGGAGGATGTAGATGCAGAGGATTGCAGGTGGGGTTGTCCATCTTTGCAGGATTTACAGGGTGAGAAAGAGTGAGGAACATTAGCAGCCTGAGAAAACACTACCAGCGATGTCAGAAATTAGGTAATCTGTGATGAGGTATTTGATTATCTTAAGTGACTGGGAAGTTGCAGGATGTTTCATGCTGCACTGGTGTTCAAGATAACAAGGGATCATGAGCGTTCGTAGACAGCACTAACAGAGACAATCTGACCAAGGCATAAGACAACCATCTTATATGTTCCCTATTTTAAAAAGCCACCATTCACCTTGTTAAGCTATTTATACAGTGATAATGCTCTGAATAGGGAGGTAATTGTCCTAACAGTTTCTTTATGCTGTGCACTACACATACCACATACATTATATGTGGCAGACATCTAATTCATTCCTACTTGAGCTTGGGAAGCTGTAATTCATCCCAAGCACCTGAGCATTAACTCCTCTTCCCATAAGCAGAGATCCATGCAGAAATGCTGCAGGACGGGATATTGGCCATAATAGTCATCAACAAGTAACCAGCCTATAATCTTCAGAGACCATGCCTAGAAACTTTGATAAAGGCTGTGTGCAGGTATAGTGAGATAGTACTACAGTTCAGGACTGCACTGACATTACAAATTGAAGCATATTCAGATTTCTTTGTCATTCATACTGACGAAGAGCCCTGTTTACTAGATGGGAAAGGTACTAGAGCAAAATTACTTGATAACTTGAATTAGCAGCCTTTCTAAATGCTTGTGTGCACAGTACCTGAAACAGAAAAATGTGGTGACGTGTGTCTGAAGCTGTGAGCAGGACAGGTCACCATTATCCTCACATTTGACACACTAATTTAAATTAATGCTTCCTTTAAATCCTTATATATTTATTCCTGTGTTTTGTATGCTATAGTTTGTTCTGCTTTATGTATTGATTCATATGTCCTGTCACCAGAAAAGAAGAATGGATTGATGTAGAGACAGAATGACACCAGTAGGAGCAGGAAAGCAGGGATATCATGCACAGCTGCACACCTGTTCTTAGAAAGCAGCACAATATAAACATTTGGAACCAGTTAGCATGCTGACTCCCAAATTATACTGCATCTTTTGGAGCATCTTTTGTCAAAATAATAACAAAGCTGTCTACAACCTTTCCTCCCAGTTTTAGCTTTTGCCCAGTCCAGAAATGGCCCAGGGTGTCAAACACTGCTTTGCACAAATAAATAGGGAGAAAGGAGGTGAAAGGCACATTAAAAAAACCACAGAAGTGTATTTTAGAATGTTGTAGTACTAATTAATTTTTCTTAGTTGTTGTTCAGCTGTCAACAAAATAATAGTTTAGAACATTACTGGAAACACTGGCAAAGAAAATGAAGTGAAAACTGAACTGAAGAGAAAACATTAGTTGTAGCTGCAGCAAGTGAAAATTTCCTACCAAAAAACTGTTACACTGAGAAAAACATGCTTTTCCCAAAGTAGAGACTCTATTTTAATCTTTATCTGTCAGCTCCCTCTAATTAACAAGAAGACTGTAACAGTCTGTGAAATCACCTTCAAGAGGACAGTGGCCCTCATTAAAATCTCAATTATTTTTTCACAGAATCTGAAATAATCTCACCAGAAAGACAAAGTCTAATACTAGATTAGCAGAAGCAGCAAGGTTTGATTGGTAATCTTGAATGGTCTTCACTAGGCATATTACATGAATTCTTGCTAAGAGCTTAATTTGGTTTTAAGACAGTTTGAAATCTTTTTTTATTCTGTTTTGGCCTTTTGTTTTTGTTTGCTCCTAGGGACATAGGAACAGCCTGCTGAGTTCATCTGCTTTATGTCAGTCAGAAATGTCTCTGTACAAAGCAGAGGGAACATTGCTAATGGAAAACACTGATTAAAGAAAACCAGCAAAATTACACTGAACATATAGCAATTCCTTCTCAATGTTTGCAAATTACTAAAACCATTGAAAAGACACTATTTAAAAGAGTAATTAAACCCATAAAACAGGCCAGAATTAATTTGCAGTTGCTTTTGTATAATTCACTTAAAAAAGGCTTAATAACAAATTTTGCAGATATACATAAATTTTCCAGAATAATTCACAACCAAGCATTTTTCTTCCTTGCTTAAATTTTCCCAAAATACTTCAGCTTGACTGAAAGAAGAAGGCCTAGTAATGGTGATTCAGTTAGTTTCATCCACTTTTGCTCAAGAACAAGATCCATACATTTGGATCCAAGAGCAGAACTATGATTTTTCCCCACAGCTTCTGAAATGTGTTTTTGAAATGTGCATTTCCCTGATAAGGTTTTTAAAAACTGTGTTCTGCTGATGGCAAAGGAAACATTTCAGGACGATAATTGTTCTTCTAGTTAAAAGCTTGTTAAAAATTTTAGGGTGCATTTCAATGGTTACTGAACACTACTAAAGTATCCAAAAAAACTTGGAGACAATTTCCTTCATATATGCCTTTATACTGTAGACAGAAGAAAGCAGAAAAAACCTAGACTTAAGTCTGTTGTCTCACACTGTTATGGTGCAAAGTGTGTGCCAAAGCTCAAGACCTTTGTTTCTTGTATTGAAGTGTGTCAATTTGTCCAAAGCCCAACAAAGTTCCCAGGAGTATTTGCAATTAGCTGCCTGGCCTGAAGTCAAGCCTCAAATCAAATGAGACATTAGTAATCAAAAAGGTATTTAAGGATGGTTTTGTGGTTATATTTTATGCATGTAAGTATTTTGGAACTGTGGTATGTCACATAAATATAGAACTAAGTATTTTACCAGTTGTTTATGAAAGAAAACAATTATTTCACTTTTGGTCCATTTTAATACTTTAATTTTTAATTGCAATAAATTGTCAGCTGTAAAAAAGCACATGCATTTTATGCCAACACAGAAAACCACACTCAGATATACAGATGCGTGTGTTCTATTTAAAGTACTGTGAACACTCTTTAGATTTTTCTGCTCCTGGTTGCATTCAGCATATATTTACTGTAATGGCATAAGAAACATAAAATGCCCAGTTAATTTTTTTGTAAGTGCAAGATAATTTTTCAACTATATTATATGAGCAGGTAAGTCTGCATGTATTTATTTCTACACATATAAAGAAACCAACAATCTAGCAGTGACTTTTGTTGTCAGCAAACTGCATTAGACTGTGATTTTGAATATAACTAAGTCACCTATTTATTCATGTGGAGGGCAAGATGGGATAATTGTGTTAAATAATTAATTAACAGGGTGAAAGTCTAACAAAGATATCTGAACAATAGGGCAGAATTTCAAGGTCTCATCTGGAAATAAACTGTATCAGTGCTTTTGGTGATTACATTTAGATATAATTTCCAATACATTAGAGAATTTACTATGCCCTTCCAGAGCTGGGAAAGCATCAGTTCCAGGCACTTGGTTTTGAAAGTATTTTAAATATTACCAAGGAGACAATTTTCTTCTTGTCTGATGATGTCCTTTTGGCTCCAGTATCGAAATCATTACACTTTTTTGTAACCATAAAGCCATCTCAAAATGCATCATCCTTCACAAATGCAAGTTAAACTTCACTTGTGATTAAATTTGAATGAAAGGAGATCGCTAATTTCTAACAAACTTGATGGACGTCTGTCTTTGTTGTGAAGCCTACAGAAATTGAATCTCTTAACAAGTCAATCACTCTACACAGAAATACTAATACATGGGAGAGCTTGGCAGGATGAAGAAGAAAAGCATATTCTCAATTGCACAAAGCCTCTGAAACGAGGAGTAGACAACTGATGAATGAAACGATGAGATTGTTTTTCAAATGGGACAAACAGCCTTCAAGCAGAGCATCCTTCTACCTAAAATACCTGGTTTTAGGGTATTGTTCCATAGAGGTTCAACAGGGACTTGTGGTCCATTCAACATGGAGCTGGAGCAATGCCACACTCAGGTACATGTGTGGCCACACTGATGCAGGTTCCAGCTCACAGGCTTTACTAACAATGAGTGATAAGATCATTAGACAGATGCACTTTTTAGGGGATAAGCTTGCCAGGACACTGAAATCTCAAAGACCAGATCCAGAAACAAACAAACAAAACATCTGAAAAACAAGCCCTATGCACCACTGCATTGTGCTGCTCCTGACATGTGTGTCATGCCAAGTATGAACCTCTTCTAAGAGACCTGCACTGTTTGTGGCCCTGACATTGTCAAAGATTCTGCCATCAGAGTGAAACTGGAGTGAGAAACTCAGGTCCAAAAGGGGAGCTACTTCATTCGGGCTGCTTGTGAGAGATGATTTATGAAGTTGAAGGCCAGAAGGGACCATTAGATCATCTAGTCTGACCTTGCGTACATCACAGGCCATTACATTTCATCTAGTTATGGCTGTATTGTGCTCCATTAACTTTTTTTATTTATGTGTGCTTTCCTGTAAGGCACCTAGACTTAAAGTCAGGAAAGGGAGAGGTGGATACTCATGACTTCTCTTAGAAATGCATTTAACAGCTGGTCCCTTTTGGATCAAGTACGAAAAGGTGTGTCCTCAGTTTTCATCTAAGTATATCACACTTTTTCCACATGCTGACCTTTTTCTGCCTTTCTGAACTAAATTAAATATCCTGTGAGCACTGTTTATTTTCTTTCCATCATGAGATTAATTCTTGTTTGTTTGCTTAAGAAGTTTTCTGATAAGATAGGCCAAATTTATTGTGTTCCTGTCTGGAAGATGTTCTACTTGTTTCAGCCCTAGTATCAGTTCTGTGTTTCTTGGGTTTTTTTCAGTGTTACTTTACAATTGTGCAGGGTTCTCCTACAAGTCAGTTTTGCACTGTGCAGAGATAAAGTTACCTTAATCTCCTCTCTTATTCACTTCTTCCTTGTTCATACACTCAATGCTCTTATTAACTTTGTTGTCATTTCCCATGATATCAATTCCCATTCTCGTGTTGAATTGCTTTATGCACTGTGTCCCCTAATGCCCTTTCAGGGCCATTGAGCCCAAGGATATGTTTCCACATACTTTCAGGACAACCTGCCTTTACTCCTAAGCATACAGTCTCGCACATATCATACATTTTGTTTAATAGCCCCAGGGCCCTGCTGTATGGGCCTTTTATTTCTTTTTATCACTTCACTCCTTTCCGTGGTGAGCAAACCATTAAAATCTATAGGACCCTCACATAAATGATATCTCTCAGCCTCATGCCACCTTATGATCACATTAGAAATGAAAGTGCTAATGCACCACAAAGTAACTTTGAGGTCTTTGAATTAAAGGCCTATTTGTGTGATTGGTCTTAACAACTTCAAGCGGTTGCCACTCAAAAGCTTAGGAGTGCACACAAAAATTAAGACCTTCTATGTTATTACCGTTCTTAGTTTTGAATCCTCCAGGATGGTGAGATCACATTTTCCACATTATTTCCATTAAGACTGAAAATGTGCAAAGAAGAAAAAAGACAACAATTCAAATCAGAATGTAAGGTCTTAAAAATGAAACTACTACCTAGTGAATTGGAGACCCTGATGGACTTAGAGAAGTCAACAGAACTATAAAACATTACTGAAATGCTTTCTCTTAAAAGCTACTGTTTCTCAAATAAATTCAGCACCATGGTAAATAAGCAGTTAACTGGAGATAGACAACGTGGGATTTCTTTGTTCATGTCAGATTTTTTCATCCTGAACATAAGGTCAATGCCACGATCCTCCTTTTCTAAAACTACAGCACTCTACTGTGAAAACAAGAGATGTGATTTGCATTCATATTGGTCACAAAGTATAATTAGCAAACAGTCAACATCAAGTTTCATTGCTATAAAGTTTATTTTATTTAAATGCATTTCTTCATCCACCTTTGTTTCACAGAGGTGCGCTTCAGCTTCTGAATGCATTGCTGGAAAACAAGACACAATGTGCACTGAAGCAGGAAAGCCCCATGTTTCGTAAATCAAGGGGACAATCTGGCCTTCATTATGGGAAACAGAGGGTGAAATCCTGGTGCCTTTGGAGTCACTGGAAAAACTCCCATTGTGACAGAAGTTACAGGTTTGTTTTGCATTCTAATGTGAGTGTTGGAGAGATTAGACTACACCTTGCATGTTTTCCCAGGTTGTAGGCTCACAAGCCTCCAGTCTGCAAAGCAACAAATTAATTGAGATGCATTCAAATAATTTCCATCCTCTTGCAATCTTTGGTGTCTCTCTTAGGGCTAGTTGAAAGCTTGTTCTGGGTTCACCTGTAACACTTACCTTTTTTTCTCCTTCCTAGTAGCTGGTGCAGTGCTGTGTTTTGGCTTTAATCCAAGAACAGTGCTGATAACACACTGACATTTCAGTTGTTGCTCAGTAGCGCTTACCCTGGTCAAGGATTTTTTAGTCTCTCCTGCTCTGCCAGTGAGGAGAGGCACAAGAAGCTGGGAGGAAGCAGAGGCAGGACACCCGACCCAAACTGGCCAAAGGGCTATTCCATACCACAGCACATCATGCCCAGTATAGAAACTGGGGAGAGTTACCCGGAAGGCCCAGATCACTGCTTGGGTTGGGCTGGGTATCGGTTGGTGGGTGGTGAGCCTTTACTGGTTTATTTCCTTTCTCCTTTTTAGTTTTATATTCTCTCCCCTTGTTCTTTCACTTATCATTGTTATTACTAGTGGTAACAGTAGTGGTTTTTTATTATACCTTAGTTATTGGGCTGTTCTTATCTCAAGCCATTGGGTTTATATTCTTTTGATTCTCCTCCACATCCTGCCCAGAGGTGGGAGGCAGAAGGGAGAAGTGAGCATGTGGCTGCGTGGTGCTGAGTTTCCAGCTGGTCTTAAACTATAACAAAACTGAACTCCCATACTTGGTAATAAATCCTGATGTTTAGCTAACAGGCTACAGGGAAGCATTTCCTGAACTCTTTCACTTCTCAAGAGAAATATTTTTTCCACACCCCACCAAGGTTGTCTTCCGTGTCTCTAGGTGATGGGCCTGGGATGGAGGATGCAAGTACAGGGACAACCTGCTTTCTGCCCCAGCATGTGAGGCCTTTACAAAGCAGCAGCAGCAGAACAGTTTTGCTCCTGTGACGGATGGATGCTTTCCTCAGTGTATTGCTCCCAGGACACATCACCAGAGAAAGTCATGACGCCAGAAGAAGGAATGGAGTAAGAGTGATTGATGCATGTGCTGTCAATTGAGTGGATGTACCCATGTACTTAGTGTTAAAAAATAAACTACCAATGCTTGTTATTCTGAATACCCTATGGTTATGCACACCTATTGCAGACAGGCTGTTCTCTCAAAGTTTCGTCACCTAAAAACCTGCAAACATCTTTTTGCATGCAAGAAGGAGACCTCTTCCCCCCACCCATAGCAAAGATATTTTTGGTGAAAAACCTATATAAAGTGCATGACAGGGAACCACATCTGGACAGTGCATGTGAGATCTAATACTGTCTGATCTCCTGATGCAGAGAAGTAATGGGAAGAGTGGGAGAGCAGGATGCAAGGGAGCCATGTTGCCCTTGGTCCTGCTACCAGTTTCCTGCAGCCTTTCACCATGTTTGTTGCTTGGCAGATTGTTTTTACACCTCCTGGTGCCTTCCTATATATTTAAGTGAAATGCTACCTGAAAAGTTTATTGTCCATCTGGATCATCCTGCTTGTTCTCTTTGGTTTATCAAAAAAATCCAAAACCAAAATATAAAAGGGCAGGAAAGTTCTGTCAGCTGGCACAGAAAGACGTATCTCTTGTGTTTTCAACTGCTACTCACAGAGATAGTAACGAGAAAGTACCCATGACCTCCTGCTGAGCCAGGGATTAAATAACATGCTTGAATATAGGAGATCTGGCCTCAAGCCCTGTCTCAACAACATTCAGAGCTTGGATTAGAGACAAGTGTAAAATTCTCACTGCATGCAGGCTCTGCATGTTCTTCTCATTCTCAAGTCCAAACCCAAAACAAAGGATTTTTGTGTTTCCGTGTACATTTCATGATTTTCTTCAGCCAACAGCACTCAACAAAATAGACCTAACTTCACAAGTCACTTTGGTTGATCCAAAGGTTAATTTGTGCAGCGCTATGTGAAGCAGACCAGTGGCAAGATCTCCAGCTGGTATCAGTCACTGATACTCCATGTAATTCAATTGCCAATGGGGGTAGACATCAGCTTTATGGTCTGGTTCCTGCTCTTTCTTTGGTCCTATTTGCACATGACAAGTAGGTACCAGAAGGTAAAGCAAACATGGGCACAGACTTAATTTTCTGTGGGTAGTAGCAGTCTGAAGGGGAAAGACTCATCACATCAGGAGAGACATTGGAGTCTAGTATGGCAGCCCAATCTGCTCCCCATATTAAAGCCAGTGCAATGAAGAAAAAGTGATGGTTGATAGTAGTAGATGACTCTTTTCTGAGAGGTACAGAGGCACCCATTTGCAGACCCAGCATGCTCTCTGGAGAGTTGGGTTGCTTATCTATGTCTTGTATCAGAGATGTCACTGAGAGACTGTCAAGACTATCAAGGCTCGTACAGTCCATGGACTATTACCCATTGCTGTTGTTTGATCTGGGCACCAGTGATACATCCAAGAGCAGTCTGAGGAGTATCAGGAAGGACTACAGAGCCCCGGGAGCAATGCTAAGGAACTCAGCAGAGCAGGTAGCTTTTTATCAGTCCTTCTGGTCAAAAGGAAGGGGTTGGAAAGGGCCAGTCGAATCTGGCGGATCAGTCAATGGTTACAGGACTGATGCCACAGCCAGGGGATTGGCTACTTTGACCATGGGACTCACTTTGAGAAACTTGGTCTACTGGGGGCTGAAAGTGTCCATCTGGCAGAGAAGGGTAAGAGCATTTTTGGTCATGGACTTGCCAAGCTGGTGGCTTGCCAAGAAGATTTGAAACTAAATTTGCTGGGAGAGGGGAACCTCAATCCATCCAAATCTACAGTCTGATGCCAGTGCCAGCAAGAGCTGCCTAGAGCCTGGAAAGGGATCACAGATCAGCAAGGAGAGCCCCTAAGGAGCAACGCAAATGAGTTCCAGCCTCTCCAGCCAGGAAGTGGCCCAACTTAGATGCCACTATGCAAACATAAGTACCACAAGGAATAAAAAAGAATTTATTTTAAATATTATTCTCTGATGCTGTTGAAGCATCATGTAGTCATTTGGCAGCTGCCTGGGAAACTGGAATTAGCATGTGACATCACTAAGATGATGGTGTCTTCATGCTATCTGAGCAAGTCTCTGTCCTTGGGTAGCTTGACTTTCCGTTACCATTACATTATCTCCAGCAGAACAAAACCAACTGCTTCTACTCCTAGCCATAAGGCAGTCAATGAGGAACTGTGAATAATGTAAAGGAGACAAAATCTTATAATGCAACAAGTTGAAAATTTTGGTGACTTCCTCTAGTTTCAGCAGAACTGTCAAAAGCTGAGCTTTTTGTGTTTCTTTGTACTGTAGGACATCTTCTCTCTCATAGCTTGGTGTTATAAAGTGGGAGAGGTCACACAGGTTGACCGTTCACCAATATTCGAAGTATTGAAGGATGGGTATTTTCACAGGGACAAGAGGAAACCAGAACTCAGTGATTTCTGTTTACTTCACTCTCTGAATGTTTGCCCGCTGGTGGTGTTTATTTCAGCTCCATGTGAAGTAGGGTGGGCTCCTGCTTGTTGAATCTATATGTCTTCCTAAAGCAGTGTTTGTGTCTTCAGAATCATGGTACATGGGACAGTGTCCTGGGTTCAGCTACAGCAG